>NC_069722.1:15783263-16083263 GCF_027358585.1 Pangasianodon hypophthalmus | reverse complement strand
TTGGCAAATTTAGAACGATTCAATTCGATTCGATTCACAATGAAATTCGATTCAATTCGATTATAACGATTCGATTCTGTATATTTTAGGCATCTGCATTTGAGCAAATAAGTTGAGTTTTTGGGAAATTCATGACCATTCAGTTCAATACATTTGCAGCAACTTGATCCAGATCTTTAGTTCAGTAGTTTAACTTTGTCTTAATGTACACTATATTACCAAAAGTATTTGGTCACCCATCCAAATAATCAGAATCAGGTGTCCTAATCACTTGTCCTGGCCACAGGTGTATAAAATCAAGCACTTAGGCATGCAGACTGTTTTTACAAACATTTGTGAAAGAATGGGCCGCTCTCAGGAGCTCAGTGAATTCCAGCGTGGAACTGTCATAGGATGCCACCTGTGCAACAAATCCAGGCGTGAAATTTCCTCGCTCCTAAATATTCCACAGTCAACTGTCAGCTTTATCATAACAAAATGGAAGAGTTTGGGAACAACAGCAACTCAGGCACGAAGTGGTAGGCCACGTAAACTGACGGAGAGGGGTCAGCGGATGCTGAAGTGCATAGTGCAAAGAGGTCGTCGACTTTCTTCACAGTCAATTGCTACAGAGCTCCAAACTTCATGTGACCTTCAGATTAGCCCAAGTACAGTACGCAGAGAGCTTCATGGAATGGGTTTCCATGGCCAAGCAGCTGCATCCAAGCCACACATCACCAAGTGCAATGCAAAGCGTCGGATGCAGTGGTGTAAAGCACGCCGCCACTGGACTCTAGAGCAGTGGAGACGCGTTCTCTGGAGTGATGAATCACGCTTTTCCATCTGGCAATCTGATGGACGAGTCTGGGTTTGGAGGTTGCCAGGAGAACAGTACATTTCGGACTGCATTGTGCCGAGTGTGAAATTTGGTGGAGGAGGAATTATGGTGTGGGGTTGTTTTTCAGGAGTTGGGCTTGGCCCCTTAGTTCCAGTGAAAGGAACTTTGAATGCTTCAGGATACCAAAACATTTTGGACAATTCCATGCTCCCAACCTTGTGGGAACAGTTTGGAGCGGGCCCCTTCCTCTTCCAACATCACTGTGCACCAGTGCACAAAGCAAGGTCCATAAAGACATGTCTGGTGTGGATGAACTTGACTGGCCTGCACAGAGACCCCCCCCCCCCCCCCCCCCCCCCGGTGTAACCCACAGTGGGTTGCCAACAGAAAATCCTCATGGAGGCCCAAAAGGGCTAACCCACTGGCCATGCCTAACTGTGGGCTTGCGTGCAGAAGGCCCACATAGAGGCTCAAAAGCATAAACCTGCTGTGGGCCCTGAATGGGCTAACCCATATGGGCCCATGTGGGATTAGTGTGGGGTTGCCCTGCCCAAACTGCCCCACAGTAAACCCACACCTGCCCACGATGGGCCCACAAGGGCATGTTTGCTGGGAATAGATGTCATTTGAACGTAGTTCTGCAGAAGTAGTACCGCAATACATCTGAAGTACTACTAAAATACAACTGATATACATCTGCAGTAGTACTGCAATACATAATACAACTAAACTAACAACAAACTACAACTAAAGTGCAATTACAATACTACTAAAGTGCAATAAAATGCTGTACAATACCATAGAAATACAACCAGAATATCCAGGAACATTTTTATTTTCACACAACTGCAATACTGTATATAATGAAGGTACAAAACAACAATGAATATCTCGAAATGCAGTGCAACAATAAATGTGATTTAAAAATTTTTTTTAACTTTAAACAACAGGCTGAGAGTTAGACTAAATGTATTTGTAGTGTTTATGTACAAATCATGCATGGATTCCCTGTTTCTTCCCACATTATTCAGGGAGGTTTTGTTTTTTGAAGAGCTTGTCCTCATTGTTCAGCTTGGTTCTTATGACTGCCTTTATCTCAGATGTGGAAACTCTGTAGTCTGGAAAAAACATAACAAAAACAAAAAGAAAAAAAACCCCTCAAGTTTCAGTTACCACTCCTTCACCACAGGCATACAGTATGCTTAAACTGAATCTTGAATTGGGTTCATATTGTTGCAGAGTGTTTGGGGAAAGTATTCACACCATTTCCAATTCATTTCTTATGGCATATTGATCAGCATTAATGGCTTTGAACATTTCAGGTAAAAGTTAATACAAAACAGCATTTCAAATGACTGTTCATTATTACAATATTCATGAAATTCGTGAAAAACGTGGGTGAAGTGGCCATATTAAGCCCACATACAGTACAAGCCCGCATATACATTTTTTTGAAATATAAAAATGACAAAGCATGATGAAATTAATGAAAATTTATATCACAGGAAAATTATGATGTCTGCTATTGTAATTTTACTTTTTATTTGGAGAACTGAATTTGTTGTTCTTGAGTTATCTGGGAGAGTGTCCTGCTACTGTCCAGCAGTCACTGGATAAGTAGCACTAAAACTTTAGCTTCTTTGGATGCCTCTCAAACAGGATATTTCATCAACCTTTATCTCTTTGGTATTTAAAATGTAGCATCTGAATTTAGCATTGTGTAGCATCTGAAAATGGTTTAAACTAAATACCAAAGCCGTTTTCCATATTTATACAGTTTGATGAACAAGTCTTTAATGATTTAATCATTTTTTTATTTTTGAAGTTTAAAGCATTTCTTTATTGAAATGTGAATCTGTAGCAGTACGAGACCACCGGAGGGCTGAACACAGACACCAGGAGGCAGGAGTAGGTGAAGGTGAGGGTGGTTGGTGAAGTGGGGTGAAGTCATGGTCATCCCGGAGCTGGCCGCAGCGAGCTTGTAGCAGCAGCGGGGCGGCGGGACACAGAAGGCGCGGCGGATGCTCTCAGGCAGGGTGAAGGTTGGCGTGCAGAGGTCGGGGCTCTTCGTCCTCGCTGACATCAGCTTTTATTAGGGAGAGAGGGAGAGAAATTAGTGCCATGTTTTCCCCTACCCATTCTACCTTGAGAGCAGCCGCTGGCTCCTTTTGTACCCTCCAGGCTTCTGCTGGAGGGTAGAGAATTGCTGCTGCAATCATTGGCTGCCAGCTGAGTTGAGTTCCTCCGCTCCGCCTTGCAGCCACGCACTCTCAGGCTGTCCAAAACAACAGGGGCGCTGAATGGTGGGCCGGCCAGGGCGTACGTTACCTCCTCCCTTTCCACGGCAGCATACTACTTCTCGGTGGGGGTCAGCTTTCAGCTCCGAGTCCTGTCTCTGACGCATCCATGTGCATTGTGAAGGGGAGGTTGAAGTCGGGGTTTTGCAGAATGGGAGAGCATGTCAGTGCCTGTTTCAGCATCTTGGAGGGGAGAGGCAATCGAAGAGAAATTGGCCACAAACCTTCGAGAATACCCGGCCAACCCCAAGAAGGCACATACCTGTTTCTTCGTGGTTGGACGTGGGTAATCCAGGACAGCCTCCACTTTCTTCTCTCGTGGCATCCGGAGCCCCCTGCCGATGCGATACCCCAGGTACTGTGCCTCTGTGAGTCCCAGGTGGCATTTCTTGGGCTTGGCCTTCCAGAGCTCTCCCAGGACCTCCCTGAGGTGGTGGAGGTGGTCGGACCAGGTGGAGAAATGGATCACGACATCGTCGATGTAGGAGGTGGTATATTGGCGGTTGGGCTCAGGATGATGTCCATGAGCTGCTGGAATGTCGCAGGAGCCCCATGCAGGCTGGAGGTGAGAACCCGTTACTGTGTGTGGCCGGCCAGAGGTGGAAAACGCTGTCTTCGGCTTGGCTTCTGGGCTCAGGGTTACTTGCCAGTACCCTTTTGTAAGGTCTAGGGTGGAGATTAACCGGGCCTGCCGTAGCCGCTCCACCAGGTCATCTGTTGGGTGTCTGCGGGCTTACCTGGCTGCTGCAGGCGGTAGTTGATAGGACTCACCTTCTCAAGGACCATGTGCCAGAAACTTGCAGGAGGCATTGAGAAGGTAGAAGGTGGACTCTGGGCCGGAACTCCTTGGGGTTGGGCTGATTGTAGGTCCTCTTCTGTTCTTGCTGGGCAACCTCCGTGTGCTCCCTGATGATGGGCATCACTCGGTCAATTCGTTCTTGCATTTCTTCCATGTATTTGATGAGGGAACAGTAGGGGGAGGGCTGCTCTTCCCAAGTCTCCCGGGCCATGTCCAGCAGTCCATGAGGTTGCCGTCTGAAGAGGAGCTCAAAGGGGGTGAACCCAGTGGACGCTTGGGGTGTCTCTCGAAGGTCCCAGTTCCTCCCCTCTGAAGCATCCTCTTCAAAGTCTGGTTGAACCGCTCTTCCAGTCTATCTGTCTGGGGGTGGTAGACGGATGACCTCAGGTGCTTCTCCTGCAACAGGTGACACAGATCCGCTGTTAGTTTAGACATAAAGGACGTACCTTGGTTGGTGACAATGTCCTTAGGAATTCCAACCTGGCTGAAGAGGAGGAGGAGCTCACGGGCGATGTTCCGGGAGGTGGCCTTCTGAAGTGGGACTGCCCCGGGGTGTCGGGTGGCATAGTCCATGATGACCAGAATGTACTCATGGCTCTGGGCCGACTTCGGCAGCGGCTCCACGAGGTGTCCATGTCTATCTTCTCGACGCCGATGATAGGGAGAGGAATGAGGGGCACGGGTGCAGGCTTACAGGTGCTGGTCTTCTGGTGCTTACAGGTGCTGGGGAGCCACCAGCAGCTCACAGGGCTGGCCTCGGCGCTCTGTCTTGAAATACAGGAGACCCCCGTGTACCGGGAAGTAGGCTGCTGGGAATCTTTGCTCTGAGTTCTGGAGGACTCCCTCAATGACTTGCACCTGGCCCCAAAAGTGCTTCAGCCTGTCATCCTCCTTCTACTATTGCCCGAAATTCCCCTCCCAGGTGACCTGTGAAAACACAGAGGAGACAGGGTTAGTAGGAATGGGGGTCTTGCCTGCTGAGGTCGCCCCGGCACTGTCTGTATGTTGTTTTTATGCTTTTCATACATGTTAAGTATTTATATTTACTTCCAGTTAATTTAGCATTAATTGATTATGTTTAAGTGAAGGCCTTTTTATTTTGTGTATTGAATAACCATGTGTTAAACCAATGTCAAACCAACAACAGAAAGGCAGTAAGCAAAAACATTTCTTGAACCAAATGAATATTTTTTTTCAACAATACAAAACTTTAACACTGGACTTCCAATCCGTAAATAGAGAAGCATGTGACACACATGGCTCACCTGTTTGAAATGCATCTGTTAAAATATAATACAACACAGTGCCTCAGAAGCATGCTGCTGGGACCCTAATACAACACCATAAGTCCTTAAAATATCATCTTTATGTCAAAAAAAATAAACTGAGCTTTTTTTCATTGTAAGAGGCATTAGGAAAATAAGGCACTACGGCAGCAGGAAGTGCTATTAGTAAAATATCACAAAGCAAAGCAGTACGAGGTGTGGCTATTATTGCTAATGAGTCTAATGCTGGTTCGACTTAAATAAGCCACACCTCCTATAGCAGGACTCAAACCCCATATGAGAGCAAAATGAAGAGACCAAAAACCTAAGAAAAAAATTGTTCACTTCAAAAAAATTTAACAATGAATAACAGTATTAAAAGGCTTCATACTTGCTTGCTCATACCTTTACAATGTTACACAATAAGAACTGTGACAGTATAAAGTAAATAATTAACATCATAAAATTACCATAAACCATAAAAGGGCCATCTTGACTTTGGTCAGTAACATTAATAAAAAAAATTGCAATGCAAATTTGACAAGGAAAAAAAAAACACAGTATACATGCTATACACATCACCACAAAAATAAATAAAATAAACAGTGGCCAACCTACACTGTATTCAAATTTCACACTGTATGTGCTATATAAGTAAGCTTTCTGTGTGGGTGTGTGAAATGAAACAAAAATAGCTTCCAATACCACCTTACTGAAATGTGACAGACTAGCCCACATGAAATTCTGAGTTGGTATGGCCATGAACCTGTACAACATATAACATCCTCTATCTTTAGACCCTTCATTCAGATACAGTAAAATGCCACAAAAAAACATTAATAAAAGAGGGACACCACGAAAGAGGTGTACTGGAAAAGGTGAACTGACATGACCAATGTCAATATGAAGTCCAAAGCTTCCTAATCCCTTGATGTTTTTGTATAAGCTTCACAGAAGGTAACAACAAAATGTACATGAGTTCAAGTTTTGGTATCAGTGAATTATTCTTCCATTTTAAAAATGCCAGTAAACTTGCCTAGTTAAGCTTTGCTTTTTTTCTGTGATGTCAAATAAGAGAAATTCTCATTAACAAAGCAAATTTGACATAGGAAAAAAAACAGTACACATGCTATAAACATCACCACAAAAATAAATACAATAAACACTGTGGCCAACCTACCCTGCTATGTTTAAATAAATGTAAATATTGGTTCACAATAGAAAGATTTTTGTCACAGAAGATGGACATTTGAAAACCAGAACATGTTTTTTTTTCCTGTTTTTTTCTTTCTAATTCTCTCTCTGACTTATTTTCTGGACAGTTCTTGGGCCACTTCCAGGTTCTTAGCAAGGAAAACAAGTGTGTCAATGTGCTCCACAGTCAGTCTAATGCATCTAGGACTGCAGATAAAGCCTGATGTGCTGAACACATGTTTAGAAGCACAGCTTGATGCTGGGACTCACCTTCCACCAGGTGAGTGGGTCTTCAGAAGCACTTATCTTTGTAATTTGTTTGTACAACAAGAATTCACTTGTAAGTTGGTCACAGGGGATATAGAATGACCCCCCTCAGCCCCATGTGCCACTCCTGACTCCTCCATCTTTTCAAACTTAATGTTGGACAGTAGGCTTTTTAAGTCTGTTTTTCTTTTTTGTCCCTCCTTGATCTTCCTATTGCTGCTGCTCTGCTGCTTGGACCTGCTTCTTTGGCTGTTGTGGAGCCTTTTTCTGTGAAAGTACTGCTTTCACCTCTTCCTCCACGGTAACAAAAGTGTCCTTAAATCTTGGGACGAGGTATGTTGCAGTGTTAAGGACAGTGTCCAGCAGTTTGTTTTTATATCTTGCTGTGAAGTCTGTTCTTATTTTGTCTTTCATGTCACATGAAAGAGTGCTTTCTTCATCCTTTACTGTCAGCAAGGAAAGTAGTTTCCTTTTCAGAAGACAACATAGGGTCTTTCTCTAGACTTAATGCATTAGTGAAGCTGCTTAGTGGGCCAAGGACCTTGCTAACAGTTTGTACTGTTGCCATGTCTGAATCTTTAGGCATCAGATGCCACTTCTTCTGATTTACAGCCAAAACTGCACAGAAGGTTTGTTGCTGTATACAGAATCTCTCCACCATCATAAAGGTGGAGTTCCAGAGTGTAGGCTCATCATGAATGAGCTTTTGCACAGGTAGCTTCAAGGACTTCAGTTTCTCCTTCAAGCTCCTCATCATTTTGTTTGACCTGGAAAAGGCAGACACGGTTGTCCGGAGTCTGATCAAGCAACCTGAAACATGGTTCAGGCCTAATGCCTTGCCTACAGCCAAATGAAGGTTATGGCCACAACATGGTATCCAAGTGTAGCTCACTTGTTGTCATTGGTTATGCTGGCCATTTTTTGACAGGTCCAGTCCCCATTTCTCTGACACCATCTCCTCTACGGCTTCATGGAGACTGTCTGATGTATGAGCCGAATATAAAGCTGAATATCCTAAACCCCAGGACTGTGTTTCCCTGGATTCAGTTATATACTGGATTGTGACCGCCATGTATGCATCAACTGCCCTGCTCGTCCAGATATCAGTGGTACAAGCGAAGAAAGGCTGGTGTGCGAGTTGTGCCTGAATAACATTCATGGTCTCAGAGTAAAGTTTTGGGATGTCATTATACATGAAATGATTTCTTCCAGGCATGTCATATTTTCTGTCTAGTTGCTGCACAAGGTTCCAGAATCCACTTTTCTCAACTGTATATATTGCCACCTGATCAAGACAGATAAACTCAGCTACTGCTTTGTTCAATCTTTTTGTACCTTTTGAGTCTTTATCATATTTGCTGTGGTTTTCAAACACAGCTGGAAGGGAAGGCTACCTCAGCTGGATGGATGCCGATTCTGCTGGTATCTGTTTGTGTGTCTGTGGGGGTGGGGGAGATGGATACATTATGCTAATGTTTCAATACTTTGATATTTCACTTTTTTAGTATGATAAGTAGATTGTAAACTACGTGTGAGAGACCCTGTTCTCAATAATTGTCCGTTTTTTAATTTAAATTTTTTTTAAATAATTTAACTAAATAGAAACCTAGAAAATGCACTCAGTTGAGCTCAGACCATCGCCAAGGAGATGTTTTGAGTTATTTGTGTTCAGTCTACTTTAATGCACTAGTGTGCAGGCTAATAATTCTGGGGTTGCGCTTCATTACCATGTAGTGTCGGACTTACAGTTAGTGCCATTTATGTTTATTATTTTCATGCTCAATAAAATTGTAGTTTATTAAGTTTTTTTTTCTTGTTTGTTTTTTATACATGTAGGTGTGTTTTTGACAATGAATTAGTACATTTATAACATTAATATTTGGATTTTTGTAAATAGTTAGATCAAAGGTCACAGTGTTATTACAGCTTTTACAGGGTTTACAGTAATCTGATATCCCCTGTACTTGATTATAAAAAAATCACAGAAATAGTTAACTTTATATTCGCAACCAGATATCACTTATTGAACAGTGTATAATATAAGACTCAATACACCTCTTGGCAGAGGTGGTTTCACTCTACACAGAGCGCTTTTTCTAGTAGAAATAATTATTGACGAAAATGTACATGCCATGATTACAATTACCAGTACTGATTGAGTATAAATTGTATTGTTGATCTGCAGTGCATACTTGTGAACAGCTGATTTTTTAGAAGCTTTTACAATGTGAACGTTGCATTTGCATATAGAGATGTTTGTAACATTGGTAATTAGCTAAAAGGATAAAGCCAAATTAAACAGTTATTATTGCCCTCCATTGCCTCATCAAACTCTGATGGTGGAAAAAGTTTGCTTGTCACAAAATAAATCACATTCATTTGACTTACATTTGAGGGCATTAGCATAATGTAGGCTAATTATGTTATCAATCACATTCGCTAACCTGTCGCTCTTTAAATTCTTTGAACAGGTTAAGACGTCTACCGGCGAGATGCTTCTTTGGTCTGTGTAAATTTAAACCATCTTTCACAGACGGGCTTTGTGGCATCCGTGGGCTTGCCTGACTGTCGGCTATGTAAGCGAAATAATGCCATATTTCACTTCATGCGTCTGCTTTGTTGACAAGCCGTGGACGGTCGGCAAGAGCACTTGTATTTGCAGCCATGCCTCTCTTTTCATCATCATGAAAGCTGCAGCGTATATGAGAGGAAAAAAAAGTTTGGCACGCCCAGTGTGCCTGCAGGGAGTGGAAGCAGAGTGCAGCACACACACTGCCCAATGCAACTCAGGAAATACGGCTCTTATTAAAACGCTGTCGTTCTTAAAGTATCTGTACTAATAAAATGAGGAATAGTACCGTTTTTAACAGCAGAGTATTGCAGTACCTTTCTAGTATTGGTATGTCGTGCAGCACTAGTATAAGTGAGGTTTCTGTGTGTGGGTATGTGAAGTGAAAAAGAAATAATGGTCCTTATTCCAAGAGGCAAGCATCTGAAGCTACCTTGTGCCTGCCTGCCATAACATGGAAACAGCTCACTCCTAGAGTCTGTTTCTGAGAAGTTGGGCTTTCTTTGAAAGTGTGCTGCCTTCCAGCTCCATGACTTTTTCTGCTGGTTCAGGTGGGTACTTGAGGTTCAAAGCGTACATTAGTCCAAATAACATCGCAGCAGCTAATGCAAAGTTATCCAAATCTTGTAAGACCATCTGGCCCTCAAGGACAATCCCGATATCCTCAGGTCTGTCATGGGCATCACTGTGTTTGAGAACATAGATTCCCACAGTGGTCTCCTCGATGGATCCTTGGATGAAGGCTTTGTCTGCAGCCTGGAGAATGCACATTGATGAAATGAGATTCAGCAGAACACTGGGTACTGTTTGGAATATTACACCAAATGTAATTTCAATCATTTAATAATGTACATATCATGAGAAACATAAACTTGTATATAATAATAACCAGAAAAGTTCAACAAAGACTGATTACAGATTACTGTTATTAGGGTTGTGGATGGTAGGCTTATAATTTTAGAGCCAAGATATCCAATAACACCTCACAAAAGGAACAGTTAATTAAATTGTATATTTTGGTGAATGTCTGGATGTATTTTCTCACCTTTGTTTCTGTTGGAGGCAACAACGAGTGGTTTAGTAGATCGGGAAAAAAAAAAAAAAAGCAGCAACTATTTTGATAACTAATTGATAGTTTCAGTGATTTTAAAACAATTTTTCTGCCCTTTTTGTCTTGCAGAGAGTCAGTGAAACATCTTTAGGTTTTGGACTGTTGTTGAAAAAAGCTCTCTGAAGATGTCACTTTGGGCTGTAGGAGATTACCAGGGGCTTTTTCACTGTTTTTACCTTTTATACAGGAAACCATTCATCCAGAAAATAATCTGCAGATTAATCCATAATGAAAAAAAAATGGTAGTTTTAACCCCAACTTAAAGTGTCAAAAGTTCTAAAGGTCAACTTTAAGTACAGCAAAATTGTAATACTGTACTCTAAGTAACTCAAATTGTACTGTAGTACAGGACTTTTTTTTATGAAAGATAAAGTTTGAAAGTATTGAACCTTTATAATTGTACTCACCACATACTCTCTCACTAAATTGTCCAGGTCCTCATTGAGGTACAAGCAGAGCCCCTTGATAATACATTCTTGTCCAATATCAACATCATCCTGGCCAAGGATGACAAGCAAAGCAAGTTTTTTTTTTAAAAGAATATATTTTTCCCCAATGAAATGAATACACCAGAAACAAAATGTCTTTTCCATTTTCATCCTAACCACCTCCCTGTTGTTCTTCTCATCTGAGAGAAGCGCCACTCTCAGACTCTCAAGGCTCTCATCAGATTCTCCAGTGGGATGGGGGGCAGTAGTTTACTTCAGAGCGCCGTGGTCTTTTGATGCCAGAAGCAGCATTTGATTTGCCCTCCGGTTTGTGCTTTGCAGAGTTTACAACTATCTCAGGACATCACAGTTTTCTCAAGTGAGTGTGGTAAATTGTGAGTTTATTCTTTAAGCTAGCTTTCCAACCAGCATATGAGGGATATCAGGGAGCCTTTCTCAGTGAGACAAGGATGTTTTAAGATGAGGGCCTCTCCAACTGTGTTAAACTCTTTATCAGTGACTTTATCTGATAATTTCTTGAACCAGGCTTTCAAGAATGTTCGACTTCAATTTAGGATCTGGAATAAGCAATGTACCCTTCTCTTTGTATGCTGCATTGCCTTGCTCAAGTTTCAGCTCTGCATCAAAGCGAAACTGAGGAACACGGAAGATGCTGGGCCAAAATTGCCAAGAACTGTATGTTTCCAACTCTGTTGAAGAGAGTACATCAGTGTAAGCAGACCCACTAGACAGGGATTGAGGATTCATTCAGAGAGGGATGGCATAAAGCAGTAGCTGAAGTGGAAGGGATATCAGCACACTGTGGAGTTGAGGCCTCTGTCATGGGGATTATGCTGTTGCAGAGCTTATCAAGTAGTAAAGTTCTTATAAGACATCATCAATAGCTGTGCCTGGCACATGGACTAAATATTTAAACTTAAGTAAGGTTGCTGCAAGCTGCTACTCAGTTGCACCTGGGAGTGCCTTTTCATCACTCCAATCTAGGGATGTACCAGATGAGTCCTTAGGGTATGAGGTGTATGTCTGCAACTCTTGTGAGATTTAAAGGTTCCTTTACAGCCTTTCATTTGCTAAGTTCTTGCATGAACATAAGTGGCAGCTGAATATAGACAACTCTTTTAGTGTCTGACTAACTTGTTTAGAATGCACTCTCATTTGTTGTACAATTAAAGCATTCCATGTGTATTAAATGTGAATGGGCATTTTGAATATGTACATGGATACGTCCAAAAGTGTGGATGTTTAAGTTTATAATGGTTAAGTAGCCCCAATCTAACTGCAACTGCTAAAACATACAGGGGAATTTTAAAAGTAACAAAAATGTGATTTAAACAGATCAAACTTATTACTTACAGTATATTTACATAAATACTCACCACTTCTATAGAGCCTTGGCAACGACACTCAGAGTGAAGTGGACATCAATGATTGCACTTGACTGGAGGAATATCAGATATCTGTAAAATATAAAAATTGTGCATTAGTTTTAAAGCAATCAAGTTTTTCCCAGACATAGGTAAAGCTTCAGAGAATTCAGCATATTTCCTTCTTAATTTTAAAAATAAACTGATAAAAATTATTTATTAATTTTAGATTTATTTTTAGATTTATTTTTTTTCCATCAGGTTTGTGAAGCATTAGAGAAATAAGGTGATTTCCTACATATGTTTATCTGAGACAGCTAATCCACATGGTATTTCAACCACCAGAAATATAGACACCTATGCATTTGAACATCAAATGTTTAATGTTTAGAGAAACACTTATTTCCTGTGTGTATAGTATCTGAGACAGCTCATCAAAATGTCAATTGAACAACTGAAAACTAAGTTAAAAATGACTTCAAAAATTAGTATAATTAAGACTTTTGGGTTATGCTCACCAAATCCACAGATGCAGATCCAGATGCAGATAGCACATACAAATGCTAACTGAAACACCTAAAATTAAGTTAAAAATAAAATAATGCAATTAAAAGATCTGAAAAATACTACTACCAAACAACATTCAGAGCAAAGCAGAAGTCAGTCTGGAGGACCAAGTTGTGTCTTGACAGGAGGAACACCAGATATCTATACAGAAACAAAATTAAATGTTACTTTTACATATAAAAAGATATAAAAAAGACATTAAACAACGCATATACTGGCCTTTTCAATAGCAAAATTGAAAACACAGTCTACAGATCAATATCAGTAATTTCTTTGTTTTGTGGCAGCAGGCATGCAGTGTTGCCAACTACTTTCAATGTAAAGTAGCTAAAGCCTGCTCAAAAAGTCGCTAAATGGCGTTAGATGATGTCATACACTAATTACATATTCAAGACATCATTGAGTCATATTTGCATTCTGCCTAGTATCTGCCATTTACATCTGTGTGCTTCTTTCCTACTCTCTGTGCTCACATACTGTATTTTAATAGAGCAAAAGCTGTCCTCATTTACATATTTTTCTGTTTCTGTTGTCAGACAACGGAACCCATTAGGACTGCATGTTCCAAGCCATTTCCAATCTGCTGCTCTGCACTGCTGAAAATCCTGATTTATAACCGTGATGTTGTCTGACAAAATCACCATACACATAAGTTAAAGACAGTGGCTGTGCTGTGATTTCGGTTATATTTACATGTAAAAATGATCACTCAGAGTTAAAGCTAGTAGCGACAGAATGTCTTTCTTATTTTTTCTCTGACACAACACACAGCCTCAGCTGAATGTGCTGCTCCTCTCTGCCACTCACTAAACAGAGTAGACGCAGTAAAAGGTGTGCCTGCGGGAGGAAAGCAAGGCATCGCGCTTGTGGGGCAGTACTGGCGACTCGTGAAAGTATCTAACATTTGTCCAAAAAGTTGCTAGATTTGTCGCTAGGCAGATTTTTAAAAAAAGTTGCTAAAGGGGTCTGAAAAGTCACTAAATCTAGCTACAGAGTTGCTAAGTTGGCAACACTGCAGGCCTGTTTCAACAAGTCAGTGCTACTGTTAGGTTACATCCCCTCCCCCACCCCGCATTAGTTGGTTTAATTTTTAAGACACTGTTGGCGCCACCAGTTAACACTCTCTCTCTTACTGACGCGAGTTTGTTCTAATTAGTCGACATACACAGAAAAAATATGCCTGAGGGATTGAACACAATTCGAAAAACATTAATACACATTATATTATATCATAAAATATTTTTCTGAAATATGCGTTCCACAATTATTGGCACCCCTTCATTTAATACTTTGTGCAACCTCCCTTTGCCAAGATGACAGCTCTGAGTCTTCTCCTATAATTTGTAATAAGGTTGTTGAACATATGGCAAGCGATCTGAGACTATAAATCCATATAGGTGGAGTGGCTGGCTGCCTTATGTCCCAGGGTGCCCTCATGTCTGTGTTAGCTTCTGACTCTCCCTTTTAGTTATGCTGTCATAGCTAGTCCTGCCGGAGTCCCTGTTTGCACTCTGCACGCAAAGTACATTGTCCTTAACCATTAGAGGACAAAAGCTTACCTAACAATCTCTCCCTCTCTCTCCATCTCTTTTTTGTGAATCCATTTATTTCTGTAAAGCTGCTTTTTGACAAAGTCCATTGTTAAAAGCGCTATACAAATAAAATTGAATTGAATTGAATATAGAATCTCTCCAGATCCTTCAGATTCAGAGGTCCACGCTTGTGGACTCTCTTCTTCAGCTCATCCCACAGGTTTTCTGTGGGGTTTAGTTCAGGGGATATATCCGTGGCAAAAACTTCATATATTTCATGTATCTCAAAGATGTGGTCAGAGTAGTCAGAGAGACCATTGTCCCTGGCAGTGATGGGTGAGATGTTGAGTCCTTTTGTGATAATAATTCATCAATAGATCATTGAGAACTTTTGTTGAGAATTGAGAACTATTGCTGTGGTATAACTAGATTTCATTACCTTTCCACTCCCTCAGCTCTCTTTCTGCTTTTATCCCAAAGCACTGCTCATATTTTAAATCTTCCTTTAGGTCTCTTATTTCATTTTTCACTCCTCTATCTCCTCAGCTGTGTCTGAACTTCTACATGGCTGAGAAGACAGAGGACTTAGTACACTTGATTCCTCCAGCACTCTCACAGGTCTTGGTTCCTGAAGTACAGAATCAATTATTATGTACTCTAAACTTCTGTAATGAAAGACAAAATAAATAAAGTAGCTTACCATAATTTGAGAGCAGTTTTGTTTCACCGCTGACATTATCTTTTTTTGAATAATGTTTTTGGACTTCTTTTTTTAGTTGTTATTGGTACATTTTCCTGAAAGTAGCATTACACAATAAAATGAAAATTTTCCCGAATAATTTATCTGTATGCTAATGTCAAAATATTGAACATAAATGCTTGTGTACAGCACTGTAAAAAAAAAAACAACAGCAAGAGTAAAACCGAGATACAGTTTATAATGTTGTTTATTAAAGCATAATAGTATAACCAGTACCACCTGAGGCTGTTTCCCAAAAGACAATCTTTACAATGCAACGAATGATCAACCTAAATTTTAATAATTCTGTTAAGTTTATTAGTTACATGTAGATGCATGTAGATGACAGTAAATTTATCAACTCTGATAAACAAATCAAACCAGTTATTTTGTCCTTCTATCAGACTGAAGTTCTGTGTATGTTGATCAGCCCTTGTGCGTCTCTGTGCTCATGCAGCATCAGCACCTCATTGGACACGCATGCGCTACAGTTCAGTAAAGGAAGCGCCATTTCCTCTTATTTGCTCAACTGAGTTTGAATAAAATATCTGTAAAGTGTTTTTATGTTTCACTAAAAATATAGCTAAAGTTATGAGCACATTACATGTTATACTCATTGTTAAATTGGATGACTCAATAAAGCCAATGCTCCAGCATGCCTGAGGACCTTTTCTTCCAGAAAACATATGGCTCTTCTCTTTTGTCCCGCTTGTGCATGGCCTTGGGGTTCAGATTTGTCATATTTTTATGTTTACATTGTGATAGTTTACATATATAAACGATGTTGTAAGTGAAGAATCAGCCAGTGCATATTTTATATCCATCCCGCAGTAGACACTATAACATTTGCTGACTGACTGAACGTTATCAGCACTCGCTGATATATATATATATATATATATATATATATATATATATATATATATATATACATATATATATATACAGTCAGGTCCATAAATATTGGGACAGTGACACAGTTTTGGTAATTTTGCCTCTGTACACCACCACAATGGATTTGAAATGAAGCAATCAAGATGTGACTGAAGTGTAGACTTTCAGCTTTAATTCAACGGCTTCAAGAAAAATACTGCATTAACCATTTAGGAATTACAGCCATTTTTTACAGAGTCCCTCCATTTTCACAGGCTCAAAAGTAATGGGACAATTGACTGATAAGCAGTTTCATGGCCAGCTGTGGCCTGTTTCCTCCTTATATCATGATAAATTAAGGAGATAAAAGGTCTGGAGGTGATTCCAAGTGTTGAATTTGCATTTGGTAGCTGTTCATGGGAACTCTCAATATGCCGTCCAAAGAGGTGTTGATGCAAGTCAAGGAGGCCATCATTAGGCTGAAAAACCAAAACAGACCTATCAGAGAGATAGCAGAAACTTTAGGAGGGCCGAATCAACAATTTGGTACATTCTTAAAAAGAAGGAATGCACTGGCGAGCTCAGCAACACCAAAAGGCCTGGGAGACCACAGAAAACAACTAAAGTGGATGATTGCAGAATTCTTTTCTTATTGAAGAACAACCCCTTCACAACATCTAGCCAAGTCAGGAACACTCTGGAGGAGGTAGGCCTATCATTGTCAAAGTCTACAATCAAGAGCCACCTTCATGAATGTAAATACAGACGGTTTACCTCAAGATGCAAACCACTGATAACACTCAAGAACACAAAGGCCAGATTAGACTTTGCTAAAAAACCTCTAAAAAAAGCCTGACCAGTTCTGATGCAAAATTAACTTGTACCAGAATGATGGGAAGAGAAAAGTATGGAGAAGGAAAGGAAGGGCTCATGATCCAAAGCATACCACATCATCCGTCAAACATGTGGAGGCAGTGTTATGGCATGGGCATGTTTGGCTGCCAATGGAACTGGGTCACTGGGGTTTATTGATAATGTGACTGTTGATAGAAGTAGCAGGATGAATTCTGAAGTGTACAGAGCTATACTTTCTGCTCAGATTCAGTCAAATGCTGCAAAACTGATAGGACAGCGCTTCACAGTACAGATGGATAACAACCCAAAACATACTGTGAAAGCAGCCCAAGAGCTTGGAAATTAAATGTTCTTAAATGGCCGAGTCAGTCACCTGACCTCAACTCAACTGAGCTGCTTTTCACTTACTGAAGACAAATCTGAAGGCAGAATGACCCACAAACAAGCAGCAACTGAAGATGGCTGCAGTAAAGACCTGGCAAATCATCTCACGGGAGGAAACTCAGCATTTGGTGATGTCCATGGGGTCCAGACTTCAGGTAGTCATTGACTGCAAAGGATTTACCTCCAAGTAATAAAAATAATCCTAATATTTATGATTATATTAGTTTGTTCCATTACTTTTGAGCCTGTGAAAATGGAGGAACTCTGTAAAAAAATGGCTGTAATTCCTAAACGGTTAATGCAATATTTTTGTTAAACCCCTTGAATTAAAGCTGAAAGTCTACGCTTCAGTCACATCTTGACTGCTTCATTTCAAATCCACTGTGGTGGTGTACAGAGGCAAAATTACCAAAACTGTGTCACTGTCCCAATATTTATGGACCTGACTGTATATATATGGAGAAACTGGCTTATCTCCAAGACACACACAGAGGACCAAGCAGGTGTTGACTCTGAAGATGACACACGACTGTTCTGCAGAGAAAAGGTATCTAACTCACTAAGGCATTGAAAAGAAATTTAGTTTTCTCTTAATTTTGTAGATATACATCTGTGTCTATATTGTAATAACCATATTTATATCCTTTTGCTTTTACACTTAAGCAATCCATTCCTTTTCAGTTTACCACATTAAAAGTAGTATTTAATAATTTTTCTCCAGCCAGATTGACATAGCAAGGTGCTGTTGTACAGTCGTGGCCAAAAGTTTTGAGAATAACTCAAATATTAATTTTCACAAAGTCTGCTGCCTCAGTTTTTATTATGGCAATTTGCATATACTCCAGAATGTTATGAAGAGTGATCAGATGAATTGCAATTAATTGCAAAGTCCCTCTTTGCCATGAAAATGAACTTAATCAAAAAAAAAAACATTTCCACTGCCACAAAAGGACCAGCTGACATTGTGTCAGTGATTCTCTCGTTAATACAGGTGACAGTGTTGACGAGGACAAGGCAGGAGATCACTCTGTCATGCTGATTGAGTTAGAATAACAGACTGGAAGCTTTAAAAGTAGGGTGGTGCTTGAAATCATTGTTCTTCCTCTGTTAACCATGGTTACTGGCAAGGAAACGTGCAGTCATCATTGCTTTGCACAAAAAGGGATTCATAAGCAAGGATATTGCTGCCAGTAAGATTGCACCTAAATCAACCATTTATCGGATCATCAAGAACTTCAAGGAGAGAGGTTCAATTGTTGTGAAGAATGCACAAGAAAGTCCAGCAAGCGCCAGGACCATCTCCTAAAGTTGATTCAGCTGCGGGATTGGGGCACCACCAGTGCAGAGGTTGCTCAGGAATGGCAGCAGGCAGGTGTGAGTTCATCTGCATGCACAGTGAGGTGAAGACTTTTGGAGGATGGCCTGGTGTCAGCAAGGGCAGCAAAGAAGCCACTTCTCTCCAGGAAAAACATCAGGGACAGACTGATATTCTGCAAAAGGTACAGGGATTGGACTGCTGAGGACTGGGGTAAAGTCATTTTCTCTGATGAATCCCCTTTCCGATTGTTTGGGGCATCCGGAAAAAAGCTTGTCCGGAGAAGAAAAGGTGAGCGCTACCATCAGTCCTGTGTCATGCCAACAGTAAAGCATCCTCAGACCACTCATGTTTGGGGTTGCTTCTCAGCCAAGGAGTGGGCTCACTCCCAATTTTGCCTAAGAACACAGCCATGAATAAAGAATCCTACAAAAACATCCTCAGAGAGCAACTTCTCCCAACCATCCAAGAACAGTTTGGTGACGAACAATGTGTTTTCCAGCATGATGGAGCACCTTGCCATAAGGCAAATGTGATAACTAAGTGGCTCGGGGAACAAAACATCAAAATTTTGGGTCCATGGCCAGGAAACTCCCCAGACCTTAATCCCATTGAGAACTTGTGGTCAATCCTCAAGAGGCGGGTGGACAAACAAAAACCAACAAATTCTGACAAACTCCAAGCATTGATTATGCAAGAATGGGCTGCCATCAGTCAGGATGTGGCCCAGAATTTGACTGACAGCATGCCATGGCGAATTGCAGAGGTCTTGAAAAACACTGCAAATATTGAGTCTTTGCATAAACGTAATGTAATTGTCAATAAAAGCCTTTGACACTTATGAAATGCTTGTAATTATACTTCAGTATACCATAGTAACATCTGACAAAAAGATCTAAAAACACTGAAGCAGCAGACTTTGTGAAAATTAATATTTGTGTCATTCTCAAAACTTTTGGCCACAACTGTAGAAGATGAAGAGCAAAACACACAAAGGTTGAGCAATGAAGAGGTAAATATTGCTATCTAAGATATAATTATTAATAAAGGACTTGCAGTTGTCTAATAGATGACATGCTTGCACTTACTATGCAAAAGTGCATACACTGATTCATTTATTACATTTTTATGTTGAAGTTATCCTTTATTCATCTATATTTATCAGGAAATTTATAGTGAAAGTGCTACTGACCAGTTTTAACAAACCTAAAGACCCCATACAATCAAAACTGGAGTTTTGTGGCTTTTAGTCCTTATAGCCTTAAGGCCGTCTATATGCCAATGGTCTCATAAACACTGACACAATTAAATTTTAGTTGATATAGACTTATAAAAATTTACAGTCTCACTCTTCCACCAATATGGACCAAAAATATTGATGACTCAACCACTACACAGATTTCTGTCCAATCAAATGCTCTCTAGAACCTGAATGGACCATTCCCCTTAATTAAAACCATGACTTCTGAGCTTTCGCAGTACGTTGCCAAGCTGTGAGTAAACTAAAAGATATTGATTATTTTAAAATTATAGCCAAATTATTGTTTCAATGTGAATACATTAAAAACAAGAGAGAAAAACTCCACTTGTCAGAGCATCTCATGAGGTCTTTAAAAAATTCCAGTATTTAATTTAGAACATCAATGAGGCTAGTAAATGTATTTAAAATCTTAGAACAACAATACATACCAAATCACCTCAACCTCAGTATTCTGCTTTTTCTGATCATATTTAGCAGAGGGGTGCCACTTTTTCTGAAGGCGTCAGACAATTGTTGATCAATGAAGAGTTCAATTTCATCCAGACATAGTAGGGCAGGAGCGTAGTTATAAAAAAAAAAAAAAAAAAAAAAAGTATAGCTTTCAACAGCCCCTTGAGAGATGAAATTAAAAATCTTTTTGAAAACCACAACCTTGAAGACAAACTAGCACAGAAAAACAATTCTGATTCTATCCAAGATGTCAGTGATGGTGGACTGTATAAGAGAACCCCAATATTGACAGACCAGAGCAATGTATCTTTGACATGGAATACAGATGGTGTCCCAGTGTTTAACTCTTCAAGTTATTTAATGTGGCCTATTCAGTTCATCATGAAGGAGGTAGCTCCATCTGAGTGGAAAAACTTTGTTGGTGCCTGCACTCTGGTTTGGGCAAAGCAAGCCAGAAATGGAAAGCTTTTTGAAACTGTTTATCGAGGAATGCAGATCTTTAGAATCTGCAGGTGTTGTGTGGTATAGCACTGTAACAAAAACGTATTAACGTTCCAAGGTGGCTACCATTCTGTGCGCAGTGAACTCTGTCGCAAGGGCTCCTGTGCAAAGAGATAACCTGACTGCACTGATCGGTAAGGGAACGGCTAAAATGGAAAGGAACTGTATTATCTGTTATCTGTTAACTAGTTCACATATTTCACATGTGAATGTTGACAATGCTCATATGGCTCTTTTATAACTGAGTGCGAAATGGAAAACAAGAAGTTTCTTACAAAATTCATCTCTTCACCCACTTAGCTGAGAGTGTCAGGAGACATAGCCCTTTGTCCTTGATGTCAACATTAGACTTTGAAGGACACAATGGTAGATAGCTAAAACGTTTCAATGGATCATACAGGTGCTGAAAATCCTTGAAAATGCTTGAATTTTAATGTGATGTTTTAAAGGTTTGAAAAGTGCTTGGATTTTGGATAAAGTGTTTGAAACTGCTTGAAATTGTAACTGCATTGCTTTCATGATAATTCGCTGTCTGACTGAATAGTGGGAGATGACAACATGCCGGAAGGTTGACACTTCAATGAGCGTTGGCTTGAAAATGAAAGATACAAGTTATGGTTGAAATGAGGACCAAATCCTCGAGTAACCTCCTGTAAATTCTTCAAAAAGGATGTGCAGCTTTTCACGGTGGGAGGGTCTGCAATTTCGAGCCATGTAAAAGGTAAGCCGTAAGAAATTTTAGATTAGGCCAACATTACACGTTAAGTTTGATTAAGCTAGCTTGCAAATTTGCAGGCTAAATGATAGTCGATTTTTGGGAGGGATGTAAAATGTACCTGTAACCCAATTTTTTGCCAGACAGTCAAAGAAGAGAGTAAATGTCATTAATTGAATGTTGATGAACTGAATTTAATGAAGCAAATTAGCAAGTTAACCTGGCACCAAAAAACTCAAAAGTTATTCGGTCGCTCATTAACATTAACTCCATGCATCAACACTAGTAATCGTGCACAATGTAAATCATTTTGAAATTTGCAGTCGCTGTTCTGCTTTCATGCTTCCATGAGTTCCACCACACACGAAAGCATTACTGGTTATGTTCTGCGCTTGACCACAGAGAATTTGTGCCTATTTTTTCTGATCCCTGCTCCACTATAGCTGTCTGTAACTGCGGTCCTTGATTTAACTGTTATAGATTATAGTTATAGATGCAAATGACATCACTGGATGGGTCTCGGCACAGAGAACGTATGATTTGATGATGATATGATTGTATATTTAAAAGCATGTTGTAGACAAACAAACTAAGATGGTGTTATTCATATGCACATTCATTCACAAAGTAATGAGTTGACTGTAAAGTGATTATTTATATATTTAAAATGCAACCTCTTACTGTATACAGTAAAATGATGTGGTCAGGGCTGCATCCATTTTTGAAGTTATACCAGACTGACAGCTCATGCTGCCGTTTAATGAGTGGGGATCTCACCAATAAGCTGAGGAGTCTAATGGAGAAGTTTATCAAGCCCAGTGTCATGAAGAATGCAACTACCACCATAAAGCTTCTGCAAGTTGACTATGTTGGCACAGTCAACTACATGGATTTTACCAAACTGAGAGTGGAATTTGTCACAGAGTGAGCCCTGGAGGAGCTCATGAAGAAGAACTCAGATGCTGAGAGGCTGAGGCTGGAGTTCAAGCAGAACTGCAAGCTGTTTTTGCTGAAGGCGGTCAACAAGCTTTTGAAAAGGCTCCACTCAACTATCTTCCTGTGGGAAGCCTGTCTGTTCTAGATCTGAGGGTGCTCCTCAAGAGCAAAGAGGTAAGCACTCGAAAACTCATCATTGTTCTGCAGCTCCTCATGGAAACTGGCCACATTGAAGAGAAATGCTGTAATGAGTTTCTGAGGGAGTTTGGTCCCTTCTGTGACCACAACCTGATGTCAGCACCAGATTTCTGCAGGAGCTTCAACCTAGAAAGTGAATTATACCATGAATGTTTATCCAACAAAGCAGAGTGTCACCATCTGTGGGATGTAGTAAAACTCGTCCTGATCCTTTCACATGGTCAAGCCTCTGTTGAGAGAGGGTTTTCAGTCAACAAGGAGGTGATGGTGGAGAACTTCAAAGAGCATTCAATGATTGCCCAGCAGGTTATTCATGACCATGTGTGCAGTGTTGGAAGGCTGCTCAACATAGCCTACACAAAGGAGCTACTCCTCTCTGCAGCTGCTGGCAGGCAGAAGTATCACATGTATCTTGATGACCAAAGATCTAAAGCAAGATGAGCAGAAGGCACAGAAGAGAAAAGGACTAATGGCAGAGATAACAGAGACAAAAGCCAAAAAGAAGAGAATGGAGGAGGATATGAGGGTCCTCCTGAAGTCTGCTAATCACAATGCAAAAAAAGCTGAGTCACAAGGAAAACTGAAATTCATCTCCAAGTGCAATGGCCTTCGAAGAGCTGCAAAAGAAAAGGAAAGAAGTCTGGGGACTTTGGAGAAACAGCTGACTGACAAACTGAAGGAACTGAAGGATACTCCTTAATAGGACCTACCCTGTTATCGTTTTTGCACTATTTTGTGGTGTTCATTGGAGTTTTTTTTTTTTTTTCCAGCTCAAGGGGATAAAGGGCATTTACAACACCAACTCAAGTTATTGGTATTTTGATTTTCAAAGAGCATTCATTGATTGCCCAGTGTGTTATTCTTGCTGTGTGTTTGAGGGCTGCTCAACAAGATGAGCGGAAGGCAGAGAAAGGAGGAGGATTTTTTTAAGGAGATGAAAGGCACTTAGTATGTCAACTCAAGTTGATTTGTACAATATTTTGTATACATTTTATTGAAAAAAGCTCAAGGAGCTGACTGACTTTTCACATTTTCAATAAAGAATATATTGAAATAGAAGTTATTTGTCTAGTGATTGTTTGAATGATTGTTTTATATTGACTCATCCAGGTTATATAGGATGCCAAGTCTACTTACAGACAGGTGACACATTTTGAACCATGAAACGTGTTTTCCTTTAATTTATCACTCTTCTGTACAATGCTATCATGAAACTTTTTTTTTTTTTTTAATAGCACAATAACATCTGATTTAATGTGATGAAGACGTACATATATGTATATAAATATGTAATTTACCACACCTGTAAGGTGCTGGAAAAGCTTGAAAATGCACCTGGAAAATTCATGATAACTGCTTGAATTTGACTTTGGAAAAGGTGTAAGAACCCTGTCAACATGTACCATTGCAAATAACTCAAAATCTAGCAAGACTGAAGGAGCTAAAATATTATTGAAAGTTTACATCTCAGAAGACTCTCTGGTACATATGTTTCATCAGCACTTTGCGGTTACTCCTCATGCAAAACATGTCACAGGTCAATAGCTGCAGTTTTTTTGGTCATGGTCAGGTGAAAGATCTGCTACTGTCTCGTCACATCTTACTACTGAATTCTGGAATTCATGTAGAACAAAGTCAAGCCACATACTTTCAGAGATTGGTAATGGGACACTCTACTCCACTTACCAGTATAACTCAAAATATTCTAGATGTAATTCCTTGGTAGCCATTGGGCAGCAGGTTGCAAAAATTGAACACATTGTTGTTGTTCAAACACTGTCCATCCCCGTACAACCAATTTTACTGGTAAGGTTAACAAATCAAATCCAAGCCTTTCTCAAAAAGTGAACGGAGTATGTTTACATGGATTCTCACATACTTAATGTCACATTCTGCTCAGGCTACAAGGCAGTACTTCCAACTGAAGTAACAAACAAATGTATACAAATAGGGAAAAAAAGACCAGATGGGCTTGTCATTTTGCCTTTATGAAATATATATGACTGAGTAACAAATAGTCAGGATCAGAATTATTGTGACACGGTATCTCAATGTAATGTGTGAGGAGGGGAAAATGAATGATTTGGGAAGACTGTTTATAGTAGAATCATTAGTACAAATTTAGCAAAACTTCACTGTGTATGTTTACCTTATATTAATTGTACGTACTTCATGTAAATGTACTAGATTTTTTGTATTAACTGCATTTTACCTTGTGTGAAGATGTTTTAATCTTAGAATGTGACAAAATCACTTTCTTAAGTGATCTTAATCTTGTCACTATAGCATGAGGGCTTCTTTTCCCACAACAGTATAGCTTACTGAGGCATTATAGCATATTGCCATTTTTTAGATTAGTACTCAGTAAAACACAGGGGACACATCACTAGTCTAAAGATTCTTTTTCCTATCAAGAATGTTGATTTGCCTGGAAAAAAGTTTCCCAGAACAAATAGAACATTTTTCATATCTTTTTATACCACTCAAGCAAGCTCTCTGCTGCATACAAATATTACTCTGATTACTTGTCAAGCTGACTGATTACATGTTCAGTTGAGGTCAAAAGTTTACATACCCCTTTCAGAAACTGCAACATATTGAGACTCATATTACAGAAGGTTCAAACGCTCACTGATGCTCCAGAAGGAAAAACCATGCATTAAGAGCCGGGGGGTGAAAACTTTTTGAATTTGAAGATCAGGGTAAATTTAACTTATTTTGTCTTCTGGGAAACATGTAACTATCTTCTGTAGCCTCTGAAGGGCAGTACTAAATGAAAAAAATATGATATTTAGGCAAAATAAGAAAAATGTACACATCTCTATTCTGTTCAAACATTTTCACCCCCCGGATTGACCACAACTGGTCAATTAACTACTTGTCAGTCAATTGTCCAAATACTTTTGAGCCCCTGAAAATGGAAGTACTTAAAATGGCTGTAATTCCTAAACGGTGAATGCCATATTTTTGTGGAACCTCTTAAAATAAAGTTGCAAGTCTACACTTCGATCATATCTTGATTGTTTTATTTCAAATCCATTGTGGTGGTGTATAAAGGCAAAATCACAAAAACTCCATCATTGTCCAAATACTTCCGGACGTGACTGTATATATATATATATATATATATATATATATATATATATATATGTGTGTGTGTGTGTGTGTGTGTGTGTGTGTGTGTGTGTGTGTGTGTGTATATATATATATATATATATATATATATATATATATATATATATATATATAGCCTTACATGAAGTGCAACAAGAACTGACATTATCAGCCTCACACAGACACAGTGTTGAAGTCCAGTTTTTTAGGAACCTAATAATTTAAGCTGATTTTAAATATTGCAATACACTGATTACTATACATTCTGTGCTGAAATATTGTGTGTGTATATATGTACATACAATATTTCATATTTATTTGAACATAAGATCAGAAGTATATTGCTGTCTGACCCTGAAAGAAATTTAATTAAGTTCTTCTGAAAATTCCAAATCATTATTGTACCTTTTATTACTGGGTTATACTAACTCTACATTACATCCTAAAATACCTTTGGATATTTCTAGATGATTGAATTACATCACATGACATATAACATTATATGATATCTGTCTAATGAAACTTACAGGTTTTCCAGGAAAAACTGTTTGTGCAAGAGAGCTGTGGATTTGTAAGTTCCTCTGCAAAAAAACTTGCTAAATCTCCAGAGGTGACTGTAACGACAACAAAAAATAGTTACATGCATATGCACACAGCTCTGTTTTTTTCCCCTGGTGGACTAATGATGAACACACAACCAGATCAGTTCACATGGACAGACAGGAGCACTAGTCAGAACTATCTACTGTGCCATTCTTAAATATTTCTGGTTTGTGTGTTAGGATAATGGTTTGCACTTACTGTCCTTAAAATAATAATTGGTAATATCATGAAGCACAGAAAATGCTTTTTCATTTATAATCGTGGATCCTGATTTGTGTTTTTAGTAATCTCAACAAATTATTATAATGTATTAGCATAGTAGTTATACTATCATGCCCATATTGATATTTCCTGGACAGGCAGGTACAAGCAGTGGTGTTGACAAATTGTTTGCGTTTGTTTAGTATTAGCATCACTAATTCAGTAGAAAATAGAACCAAATGTTATGCATTGGCAGCAGCTCTAACGTGATCACATTGGACTTTTTATTATCTCCATGATACAGTGATTACACAGTGAATTGAGCTGTCTGATCACATTTTCCTTCTTTAATCAACTCAAATTAAGATTGAATTGTTATGTGTAACTGTTTCATTAGCATGGATACCTTATGTTAATAAACCATTAATTGTGGACACATCTAGCATAATGTATTCTCCTTTAACAGTACTGTGATTTTTTTCCACCTCAATATTCATAGAGAGTGACATTTTAATAGGTTATTTATGAATAAATGCTACATTGACCACAAATTAGCCTTGCTTGCATGCAATCTGGACCTGCAATACAAAAATAGCTTGCATGAACACGGTGTAAATGAATAGCAGCCCAAATCCTTAGAAGAACTAAATGGAAACACTGGTAACACACCTGAGAAGAAATCAAACAATGTAGTCTCTTCTTCAGTATATGTGTAAGGCAAGGATGATTTGCTTAACTCCTATGATAAAAAATATACACTTACTACTTGATATTGTATTAATCACAAACATACTTCTAGTAATGGAAAATGGATCATTTGTTAGTTATGTGATGGAGCCCAGACCTGGATAGCCTGTTTCAATAATGCAACGATATACTGTATCTACATAGCATTTATAAGTCACAAGCTGTATAAATAATATAGCTCAAAAATGCATCATATATTGGAAGTGGGTTTGCAGTCTTTGTTAGGCAGGCCGTATGTGAATTATTCGTGATCTTCTTAGATGCTCTAATCACTACACAGCCACTATAAATGACCCGACGTGCAAACCTTACAAATACAATTCAGTGTCATGCAAATGAGTGTTATCAGATGATTGATTACAATCAGCATGCATCTTCTTTAAAAGAGCTTGATTTATATTATTTAAGGAAACAATTGCAGTATCTTTTAATATCTATGAGCTATCTGGAATCAAAATTAATATCCTTACCCAGAACTGATTGTTTCATATTTTCAGATAATAACAGAATTTATGCTTTAATTTGAGCAGATGATTTTGAGCCATACTTCAAACAGACTGGAGGGTGTTTTCACCATCCTTGTCTCTCATTGTCTTCTCACATTATATTAATTCTTGAATAAATGTTATACAAATTTCAACTGACATTTTTAAAAGGTTTTTTTCTACCCTGTTTCATAGAGTGTAGCTTCTGATATATTTGTAATATTTTTGGAGGTAGGGTGAATATTCACCATAATTATTAGGATTGTATGTGACACTGTTATGCCCCATGTACATTTATGGCACATCTGATCCATTCAGCTGTCCACTGAGGTCATATAATAAGTGATTCTAGGTCAAAATGAAATTCACTGTTTAGAGTCAGATGCCTGGTCTCACACCAGCAATGTACAATGCTCCACCACATCACCAGAGGGCACCCTTCCCTGCATTTCAAACACTCTCTCTCTCACACCACAAGGCCTTAGAGTTTGTCTGTTAATTTTCATAAGTTCTCAGCCATTTATGTTGTGACTGATTACTGTGTGTGACCCTTTATTATTTTTTTTTTATTATTTTTTAAATTATTATTGTTATTATTATTATTATTATTTACCAGTTTCTTCATTTGGATTTGCCCTTGCTTGGTGTATCTTGATTTACTGTATGCCTACATATGCTTGTGGCTCAATCTTGACCTTGGGTTTGTGTATTGGACTGTGTTTACTATTGATCTTTTTTGCATTACCTGGACTTGTCTTCTTTTATGATTTTTGGATTTGTCAATATTGTTAATAAACCTCTTCCTTATGGATCCTAACTTCCCTAGTGAGTCTCCTGTGTTATATGAGGGAACAGTCATTCACAGAAACATTTAAAATGTCAAGAACACCTGCAGTTTTATCCATTAAATGTGCCCTTATCTGGACTTTCTTTATTGCAGATGCCCTCATTAAATCTCTCTCCTTTTCTTCCGACTCCTGCTGGGTGGACATGCTATTCATTTGTGCAGTGTTGGAACTCTTTTACCTTGTTTAGACTGGGAAAAGGTGAAAATTCAATTCACAAACAAGAAGCTGCGTAATTTTGGTGTGGTATCCCAAAAACAAGGAAGGCAAGATGAAAAGTCACATTGCATTATCCCTTTCAAAACAGTGTAATTTTGTTGCGCTGCTGATATGTGCAAGTGGCTGTTTGAAATGAGGAGTATCTTTAATCATAGTAAAAATTATATTATAGGTTTCAAAGTGTTTCTACTTTGTGATTTGGAATTCAGTTGAGAGATATGTTAGACATTTTCTTTATCCACTTATTACTTCTAATATTATGATCCACTAATTTGTCCGCTTTTGAGGTACATTGACACTGATGCAGTAGGGAAAGTTGGGACTTTGTGGATGACATTTTTCAGACTATTTTTCAGAAAGGTTGTTAAATGTTCTGGAAGACAGCATAAGCTATCTTGGGCATTGGTGTATAATTAGACTGTTCATAAATGTTCAGTGAACATCTTCAGATTCCAAAATAATAAATCCAGGCTATGCTTATAAACACATATTAGCTAAAGCTTTATGAACTAAGGTTCTAATTAGAAAACTACATGTTAGGACTGAAGAAACAGCTATTACCTGGTAAGTCTACTGTATTTTGGAGAGCAGATGCATAGTGTAATATAGCCTTTGGCTTCAGGAACATTTCCTTTGACACCAAACATTACTTTGATGGGAGTAAATCAATCCAGTTAAACTCCTTTTCTCATTTTTGTCTTCTGAGGAAGGTTCAGTTTAATTGAGTCTAGCTTTGTGTAAGCAGTGTTCTGAAAGGTCATGGTATTGATCTAGTAACCTCCTTTGGTTGCCATCAGAGAATCAATATATGGTTTGGATTCTAGAATTGCTTCACTGATGCAGTTATATTGGTCTCTATATCATTAGTTATTGGATTGTCTGATTTAGCCGATAATGATTTAGTTGCAATAAGAGCCCTTGTATAGTTAAGAAGGATCTACATACATGCAATATGCAACAATACCAGTTTATTTTACATTCTAAGTTTCAAGTAGTCTGTTTTAAAATGCAAATATGGTCATTCCAAGATGCTAACATTTTCCCCTGGTTTTCCTTTTAAACAAGTCCACTGTATATTTGCCCTCATGCTGTACAGGTCCCTGATGTTGGTGAGCCAATAGGCTAATCTTCTCAGTAGTGTGAACCACTCACTGCAGTCTGGTCTTGAAGATGGAAGAGGCACAGGGGAACTAGACTGTGGTCGTCGTGATGAGCACACTCTCTATGATGGCTGCGAGTAGAACCTTTTCAGAATGGGTTGAGGGATACTGAGCTTCTTGAGTGGGTGTAAGAAGAAAATCTGTAGGGGAAATGCTTCTATTTATACAGGAAGCACTGGAACACCAAGGTACATACCAGCAATATAGGTGCTTCACTGTAGATTAACTAATTAATCATTCTCATGTAATAAGTCTCATTAAATCCGTCTCACTAGTTAGCCAGTCTCATAGAATATCCCCTTTTAGAATATTATTTTAGAATTTTAATTACTAATTAAAATTACCAACCTTTTAATAAGTCAAAATGATTAAAACCTCAATTTTTGTTAGGAATAATAGTAATCAATGACTTGGTTTCTGAAGGGGTAGTTCTGAATATTTTGACTTCTTTCAGTATCAGAGTAATAACTACAACAGGCAGTAAGATGCTAAATGTTATATTGTTGAAATAGAAAAGAATAAGCACCTGTTAACTATGAACCTAATTCTAAATAGGGAGAGACGAAGAAGAGGTGTGTGTGTGTGTGTGTGTGTGTGTGTGTGTGTGAGAGAGAGAGAGAGAGAGAAAGGGAAAGAGAAAGAGAGGGAAAAAAGGCGTGTGCGTGTGTATGCGCGAGGGAAGGAGAAACGCCTATGTGTGCGTGTGTGGATGAGTGCTCTGCTCTAGAGCTTGCATGTCCATGCATGCATTGGTGCTGAGCTTATAAAAAAAAATAAAAAAGAATTACCATAAACCATGTGAGATACATTGCTGCGCCTCCTGGTATATAAAACAAGGAGAACAACAGGGAATAGAAATATGGTGGGGACTTTAAAATACTTGCATGTGGTGGATGGTAAGCGATAGAAACTATAAAAAATATTTCCAAGGATAAAATAAGTTCCAGAGCGGAGTAATATTAAAGGCAATAATGCTGCTAAGTGAGTGACCATGTTAGTAAGCACAGACAGTGAGATCACATACAAAGATAAGAGAGAGAACAAAGAGAGAAGGAAGGAGATTTGCATTGGTGTGGGAAAGTCCCTTTGTTTAAAAGAATGGTGATTTTAACAAAGTTTATGGCTTCAAATTACTCAACACAGTAAAACTTTGAAAGAAATAATAGTGAACACTATCTTTTCCTGCCCAGATATACAGTCTTATTTGGAGTTGTTTTTAGTTCATTGCAGAGAAGAGTATGCAGCTCCAGTCTTTGAAGCATCTGTGTGAATGAGTGCTGATACGGCCTTTGAAGGAGTTGTCCTCCTGCAGGGTTCGGTGCTGATGAATGGCAATGCAGTGTGTTGTAGTTTGTCTTCAGGTGCATTTTGCACATTAATCTGTCCTTGAATTAACTGCCTGATGAAGTTCAGTTGGCTTCATAGCCCGCGGAGGACCGGCTGTCCAACAAAGTTGAAAGCAGCTGTTTCGCAGCTGTTCATCTTTAAAAGGAATGTAAACTTTCATGAAAAAAAGGCAAAAACGTGTGATGCTACTGCGTAGCACTGATTGATTTTATACCATGATGTCAGAGAAGTGAGCATTTCTCTCATTATGATCTCAGATGAGAGAAAAGTAGGCCTCCACTTTGCAGCTAGATTGCATATGGCGATCAGCCTAAGAGAGAGCGTCTATCTTTTACAGTCCATCCCAGTTGCCCGTTGGACACAGAGAGAGTGAACAAAGGCTGGTAAATTCCTTTTGATGGTTTGTGGGGGTGACTAAACATCAACTTACATACTTCTGGCTGCTGTAAAAGTACTTTAATAAAAGTGCGACCCCTATCTGTGGATGCATGGTACCTATACATCTTTACTGTGTTTATCTGAGGATAATGACCCATTTCAATTAGTTTGTGATGGTGACAAATTCATGTGGCAGCGGGGTGTGGTTGCGCTTCAGCTGTGGATGGAGAGGAGGCAGGTTGAACCGGCAGGCAAAACATGATCATTCTCATCTGTGTCTTATTATCTCCAGTTTACTTATGTGTTTTTCTTTGTGTTTTCAGTGATTGCTAACCATACAGAGAGTGATATAGCTGGTGGAGTGTGCAGCACACACTCACATACACACAAACACACCACGGAGTGTGAACTTGAACAGGGCAAAAGCCGCAAGCTGACAGCCCCTTTTGCTGGTTTCTCTTTTTTGACTAAGTTTTTGAAACTGCGCTGAAAAAGCGCTGTGCAAATAAACACAAGCCCGGAGCTCTGTTAAAATTTCGCCTGCATACCAAGTCCTCTGCACCCTTACACACTGGGTTCTACAGTGTTCTATAGTGGTGCCGAAATCCAGGGTCAAGGAGGACTCAGGCGCCGCAGTGGAAGCCTCCCCACTTGGCGACATCATAAAATCCCTCACCAACCTCCACCAAACCCATTTGAAGCCCTTGCTCAGGAGCAGGTCGAGAGCCAGCGGGCACTCCAGACGCTGCTGCAGCCCACCACATATCCAGCTATGTCTCCTGCCACTGTTCTATATGTGACGCTCACCAAGATGGCCTAATTGGGAGGCCTTTGTTGAGTTTTTTGAGAGGCAGCTGGGTGGTAATGACCAGAGGATGGGAACACTCCTGGATCCCTGACGCACTGCAGGCCTCCCCTGATCGAGCAGGAACGTACCGTGTGTCAGTGAGTATACAAGGGAGTACACATCAGGCCTTGGTGGACTCAGGATTTACCCAGAGAACAGTCCATCAAAGTCTTATTCAAGGTGGTACATGCACGATTGGGCAATGCACAGTTGGTGAAGGTGAGGTGTGTGCACGGGGATGTTCACAAGTATCTGCTGGTGCCAGTTATTATTAAATTCCGGGGTCAAAAGAATCGGGTAGAGGTGGCAGTTAGTGCTCGACTCACTCTTCCACTAATTCTTGGGACAGATTGGCCAGGGTTTCAGGAATTAGACCAAGAAATGTTCATAGATGGGTCCTTCAGTAGTGTAGCACAGTGTGGAATGTGCACAGCATTGGATGTGGAGGCTGTGCCTGGGCCGTCAATGTCAGCGCCGTGTCAGGGGGACACAGAGAGTGGGGAGGGCTCCGTCCCTTCACGCTTTGTGGGGATTCCCCTCCGGGAGTTCCCCTTGGAGCAGTCGCACAACAAGACCCTGAGGCACGCCTTCGGCCAAGTGAGAGTTATTAATGGTTAATAAATCTGGCCCATTTCTACTGGCCAGGCATTCACAGCAATCTTATCAGGTGGTGTGTGGAATGTTGCGAATGTCAGCTGGCAAACCCGCCAGCCACCCCAAAAGCCCCCTTGATAGAGATCCTCTTTGAAAGAATTGGCATAGACCTTTGCGAGCCATTAGAATGGACTGCTTGAGTACATTGCTTTGTGCTAGTTTTAGTGGACTTTGAAATGCGATACCTTGTCTTCTCCCAAGTCGGTTTTCCTAAAAGAGATTCTGACTGACCAGGGCACGTCCTTTATGTCACGCAGTCTTCAAGAACTATACAAATTTTTAGGAATTAAATCGACTTGCACCAGTGTTTACCATCCACAAATGGATGTGCTGGTCGAGCGGTTTAATCAAACCCTTAAAAATATGATTCGTAAGTTCATTAACGATGAGTCTCAGAATTGAGATAAGTAGCTTGAACCCCTGTTGACTGCAGTACGATTAGAATGAGGGAAAACCCTGTGGAGGCTTGTGGGAAACCCTGTGGAGGCTTGTGGGAAACAAGCCTCCACAGGGTTTTCCCTCATTCTAAATATCTGCAGGATCGAAAGATGCCTCGTTGCATCTTACATGTCATTATGGACAATTGGGAGCAACAGCAAAAAAAAACTTCTAACAGCAAAAATGAAATTCAGTACATTCTGGACCCAAGAGCAAAACTCCACACCTTAAGTCACCTAACACAGGAGAATTTGCGTCAGGCCCAAGAACGACAGTGCCAACTGTACAACAGTGGTACTCGGCTATGGGAATTTGCATCAGGAATTTGCAACTAGATGATGTCCCCAATTCTGCTGCATCCATATAAAGGCCAAGCATTCTGTCACAATCATAATCACAGTTGAATGGAAGTGAAGAGTGTCTTTAATGGTTAAACAATTAATAAACTAACAAAGACAGAAAAAGAACCAAAAAACTATAACAACTAAAACAAAGGACTAGACTATGGCAAGACAGGGCAATTCAAGTAACATTCAACATGAAAATAAAACCACTCATGGTCCAAATACAACAACATAATGGTAACCATACAAAAACATATAATGCTAGGAAATTAAGGAGTGAAAATGCAGAAATTAAATAGGGTAACTAATTAGGGGAACACAAAACAGGTGTGCACAAACACAGGAAGTGAGGCCCTTTGGCCCTTTGAGCTCACACGGTGAGTTGGAGAAGTTGACTATGAGGTCAGGTGAATAGATAGAGGCAACGATTAAATATACCACCTCAATCTCCTGAAACTGTGGAAAGAGATGGTTCCTGTTGCACTGGTGACAGTGGTTCCTGAGAGGGAGGAGCTGGGACCAGAGGTAAATCTAAAAAGTCCGGTTCAGTTCACCCTGGTCCCTTGTGGATACACCACTCCCTGTCCCAGAGAGTACAGGTTGCCTGGGTGCAAGGGGAATTCTCCTCCAGGTGTGGTTGTACACAGCCACCCCTCCTGGTTACCTGAACACAAAAAAGTAGCTTGAGATGAACTCAAGGTTATTGTTGACATGGGAGTAATCTAGGAGTCCCACAGTGATTGGAGCAGCCCGGTGTCTTGGTGCCCAAGGACGACGGGTTGGTACGTTTTTGTGTGGGCTTTAGAAAAATCAACATGGTGTATAAATTTGATGCATACCCAACATCACGCATTGATGAGCAGACACTGGACACTGGATTTAACCAAGGGGTATTAGTAGATTCCCTTGGCTCCAATATCCTGAGAAAAATGGCCTTTTCCCCTCCTTTTGGGTTACACCAATTTGTCACTCTTCCGTTTGGTTTGTTTGGAACCCCAGGGATGTTTCAGTATCTCATGGACAGAATACTCTGCCCACACATCACATATGCTGCTGCCTATGTAGATGACATGATCATTGATAGTAACGATTGGTAGTGGAATTTACAACATCTGAGAGCTGTCCTGAGATCCTTGAGATGAGTGGGGCTCACAGTAAATCCAAAGAAGTGTGCAATTGGATGGGTGGAAGTACGGTATCTGGGCTTCCACTTGGGCCACGGGCAGGTGCGTCCCCAAATTGATAAGACAGCAGTGATTGTGTCATGCCCAAGACCAAAAAGAGGGTGAGGCAGTTCCTGGGGCTGGCTGACTGTTACTGTAGGTTTGTACCTGGTCGAGCATCAGCTGTGGACAGAGATGAGGCAGGTTGAACCGGCAGGTAACGTGTGATAGCATGATGAACTTGAAATTGAATGGGACAAAAGCTGTGAGCTAGTGACAGCCCCTTTTCTGTAGGTTTGTCTTTTTTGATTAAGTTTTTGAAAGTGTGCTGAAAAAGTGTGGTGCAAATGAACGTTAGCCTGGAGCGCTGCTAAAATTTCACCTGTCTCCCAAGTCTTCCTCTGCACCCTTACACACCAGGCTCTGCATTCACATACTGCACCCTTCCAGTCAGAAAATTGGTGATACACCAACAGGTGTTGAAAGGTATGTTCAGCTGGATGAGTTTGCTGTGGATTAGCTAAAGTGCACAAACATGATCCTTGTGTATTAGTTAGGGGAGTCCACGTGTTTCAGGATGTCCAGGAGTTTCACTGCATCATGAACTGAACTTTTTCGTAAGAAAACTATAGAGGGTCACACTGGACACACACAGGTGGGCCACCATCAGTCTACATGACAACAGATTTTGGAGCAAATGGTCAGGGAGGTGATGAAAATCTGGGTGACTTTAGGAACTAGCTCATCTGCACAGTATGGTAAGATGCCAGGTGAGACACCATGAGGACTACTACTCTGCTTACTGAAGATCCTAAGAACATCCCCCAGTTTGGTTGGGTGGGGGATGGTAGCTGTAATAAGATGTAGCTCTTGATTTTGGTGTGAAGTTGGAAGGGAGAGGGAGGAAGCTGGTAGGTACCTTTGGGGAAAGCATTCTTTGTGCTGGAGTATGCATCTACTGGGGGAGACTTTGTTGATGTGGAGGTAGGATGGGGTGAAGGTGAACCATGGCTTATCATTATTGTACCTGACAATGTACTGCAAAAAATTATATATTAGCAAGTGAAAACAGCTTAAATGTGGGCAAATTTATCTAATATTCCTTAGGAGGTTATTATAAATCAGATACACTCACTTTATTAGGAATGCTATACAAATTCTGGGTAGGGCCTCCCTTTGCTCTCAAAACAGCCTCAATTATTATTATATTATTATAATAATAATTTTCCACAAGATGTTGGAAACATTCTTTTGAGATTCTGGTCCATGTTGACATGACTGCATCATGCAATTCCTGCAGATTTTTCAGGTGCACTTTCATTCTGCGAATCTTCCGTTCTACCACATCCCAAAGGTGTTCTATTGGATTCAGTTCTGGTGACTGGGAAGGCCACTGAAGAACATTGAACACATTGTCATGTTCATGTCTGAGCTGGAAATTTCTGGCATTTCGGTATGTGCAGTAATAGTGTTGGCTGTATGATCAGGATGCACATTTATGCAAAACATGTGACTGAATGAATTATTTAACTGAAGAAAATCATTTAACTTGATTCAAAGAACAGGCTAAAGAGATAGCTTTAGTGATGGAAGACAAGTGCACCTAAAGATATCTTGTGGCTTCAAAATATCCAGTTCATGTTTCAGACCATCTGGCATTGCTCTAGGGCCAAGTCTTAACCTCCTTGCAGACATAACCAGGTGTTGGGATTAAAATATCCTCGTCCTTGATGAAATTCATGATGCCACTAATTTTTGCAACAGCCCCTAGGCCATAAGCTGCAAAACAGCTCTAGCACAACAAATCTATATTAAAGCCTGAGAAAAATGCTTAGGTATTTTCATATTCCTCCACTGTGTTAAAACCATCTGTTTGTTTTAAAGGCTAAAAATAACTACAATAACTAGAAGAACCACTGGCAGTACAATCTTTGAGACCTTTAGCCAGGTTATCTATCTGAAACTGCTCTAGAGAGTATCTGTGCCTCCAATAATAAGGAAACCCTGTGACTCATATGGCCTTTGATTGATTTTTAAAGGAGGCACACAGTATCCTTCAGGGCCTATTGTTTACTGTCTCCTGGATTTCCTCCCCCACACACCAGAAGGAAACAATAAGATTTTTTAAGGTTTTTCTTTAGTACCTTTCTTAAAATCCAGAAAAGTCTGCATATGTGAGGACTATAGAAGAGGATACTGATGAATTTTGGTTTTCATACAGTATCATGTAGTCAGGCAGAATTTTGGTGATTCTGAGAATCCTTTACCTTTCGTTATGGTATAAAGCCATGCCAATCATATTTAGCCATGTTCGTCTGCAGGAGGGTTAGACCCTGAATTATTTAAAATGCTGAGGTTTGCCATAATGTAAGACACAGTTTAACTTTTTCTTACACCTCTTTATTTAATATTGCAAGCTTCATCATGGTTTTCTTTAGTCACAGCTATAGTAGTTGTTATTACTGATGTGCTTGTGGTTGAAAGGATTGCTGATTTGATTAGGCCAAAAGGAAATGTTGTTGATTATGGCTGTTAACTTGAAAGCTCTTTTAGGTCTTAAAATAACAAATAGATACCATTGGAAATGGTATGGAAATGGTATTTTCACATTTTCACAAGTCCATACCAGAGTTTGTTTTTGTGACACTGTATTTTTTTTTTTTCATTTGGCTCATTGGTCTACATTGAAATGTTTTGTGTACCAAATTGTTGGCAAGCATGGCAGTTCTTTAGTTGGTCAGAAATTTTTATTAAACAAAAGATAGAAAACTAAAGCTTTTAGCTAGCAGTTAATAGTGTGCCAAAATTATCCATAGGTTAGGGTCATTTTCCCTGCACTTATAGAGCAATTTTTTGGACCCAATTATTATATATCAATCCCCATTTAAGGTCAATAAAGGTCTGTTTCTACATGCACTTTTGTATGTATTTCAGATCTGCATTAAATTCTAAAGTAAATTTATATTTTATTTTGTATTAATAATTGAGATGATAAAATATTCTTTAAAATGTATTTAAACCATTTGAAGGAACACAAACACGGGTGTATTTGACAAATAGTGCAAATTGGGCAGGGTGCGCAGATCAGAAAACAAAAAAGGAAAAAAAAAGGCTTAATTAAACCCTACCAAACAAGAAAAATTGTCTCTTTGGAAAGTCTACTATTGAAGGAGTGGTAGGGAATTTGGAGGTAATGTGTATGTGGTCAGCTGTTCTTTTCATGTCTGTTTTGAGCAATTTATTACAACAGCAACATTGATTGAAACATATGGTAGTTTAAAATTTAACAATATTGCACTTATGAATAAAAGTCCCCAAAGATAGTAGGCATATTTCTTCTCTACTACTCAAACCTAAATGTTGGTTGTCAATAACCTGTAACACAACTGGATTTTATAATGATACAAATTGTCTATTAAACCCTAAAATGCTTGCTCATCACACCAAGCTCCTATAGAACACAAATGTATATAAATCAGAGAAGGCTATTGTTATACTGAGTTTGAGGGTCAGACTCACTATTATTACTTTCTAGGCCTCATTCCTGTTGTGTCCGTTCGATAGGCTCAGTTGTTCCCCCAGAGCGAGAGCACTCAAGCTCTTACATTCCTTTGCATTTCAGCCTTTATTTTAAATACTCCCTTGTCTCAGCATGTGAAGGAATCATGGCCACTATTATCCCAATTTCAGCCCTCTGGCTGCTGTCAGCTAGTGATCAATAGCTGAAACGTTCCTCATTAAGTTGTCTCACAGGGACACTCACCTGCCAGTGTTGTTTTCCCCCCTTTAAACAGAGCTGGGCTCTTGCATGGTCCATCCAAACAAATTAGTTTTGTTCTAGTGCATATGCAAAAAGCATTCCTACATGCTAAATGTAATAATTTGGTTCATAATTGAATTTAAAGCCACCTTAATGTATTACTTGCTCAGAGAGACTAATAGAAAATTACATTGCTTCCTTAGTCAGCTACTGATTTGCTGTGTGTATCATTCATTCATTCATTCATTCATTCATTCACTGTTTTATCCTGCTCAGGGTTGCAGTGGATCTGGAGCCTATCCTTAGAACACTGGGTGTGAGATGGGCTCAGATTCCACTCCCTGACAGGGCACCATTCACACACCCATTCACACCTCTTACAATTTAGAACTGCTAGTTCACTACTGTCATGTTTTTGGAGGAAACCCATGCACAGAAACTCCACTCCACTCAAACTCCTCACTGTATCCCAAGCTCACCGTGCCTTCTGGTGTGTGTCTCATACAATTGAATTATGGGTCTACATCCTGCTTAGGGTCCCCTTTAAAGTGGAGAGAAAGACATGCCCATAACAATTATATTGCAGATATTATGGGCAGGCCATTTTCGGTAGAGAGTAACGGTGTAATATAAGTGTTGAAAAAAAATTAGCGGTCTTTTATATGAAACAAACAGGTGATTTTAGTCTCTGTCACATGAATTTTTTTCCTCTTTGTCATCAAGAATTCCAAACATGTGACAGAGTTTTTGTGTCTACTTTTAATTTTGTTTATACTGCTAATAAATTAGATGGTTTTTGATATGTTATAAAAATCTATAATATCTAAACAGATGAACTGGTGCCAAAGGGACATTCACTGGTGAATGGAACATGAGGCTTAACCACAATGATACCAGTTTAATTCCCCTTTAATTAGAATTTTCTTGGTACATTGACTGAACAGCTAAAAAGGTGGAATGGCATAGGTTTGAGTTTTATTTTTTTCAGTATAAGCTTTTCAGAATTTTATGTACCTGATTACTTGATACTTTTAAAGATTGCCATTGATTTAATTATTGACCGATCCAGCTTGAAACCTCATTTGAGTTTTCAAATGAGAAGAAAATTGATCTGTATTTGATCTCTGCATTCTTTTAACAACTTCTCCATCAAATTGCTTAAACAGGCTCTTATACACAGAGAGAACTTGCTTTTTTTTGCCCTCAGACTACTCACATGCTTTTTTGGCATGAAAATAGTCATAACAATGCACACTTAAAGTATAATTGTGAGCTCTGTGACTGGGATCTCATCACCATCTGGGCCATTGTACAAGATCCCTTAGGCTAAGTCAATTGGCCCAGCTGCACTGTGGAATTATCTGTCAAAAAATCTCAAAAATGGCTAAAAAAAAAAACATCTGGATTTGGCCAACACTGTTTTTCCATCTAGCACATACTTCCTTTTTAAGAAAACCTGCTCCATGCTTTTATTTAATTTCTAACTTTGCCCAGGTTATCTGAGCTCAAGTTAGGTAAATAATAAGGCTGTTTAATAAACACAGCTGTTAAAATGGTCTGTCTGCCTGAAGCTTAATTGTTAGCTTGCTAGCTAAGTGTGTTCCTCACACAGTGAATGTCATGGTTTCATCATGTTTATGGTTATGTCCCATAGTGAAACTGAAATATGCCTAATCAATTAAATTTGGAAACTGCTAATAAAAAAAGGTCAAAAAACCTCACTGAAAGAATCACCATAATTTCAATGTATGTAAGAGTGATCAGTCACATCAAGAGCAAGTTCTTCAAGTGCTGTGACTGACATTTACCTCAAGTGATGACTGATATTAACCTCAAGTAATGAGACTTGAAAGACTGATATGGATGATAGTTATGATCAATGTGATTTCATGTCATAAAATTATAATCTTTGATAAAGTGCTGCTATTTTCTGTAAACAGATACAAACGTGTCTAGTATATATAGTAAATACTGTATAGTTTATTTATTTATTGGTTGATTGATATTTAAAGGATAATATAATTAAACTTGGCATGACTGCTGGACAGGCTTGAATTCTGAATAGCCTGAGTAGTCAGATATAAATAAAAGCTGGTATAAAGATAGACAGTTTTCACTGTCATATGTAATATTTTTAGATTTTATTGAATATAAAACTTCATGCAAATTGCATGCTTTTTGAAAACTTATGCACTGATGTCTTTCAGTGAAATTGAAATGTAATCTTAAAATGTAATTTTCTCCCCTTTTCACTTCTGAAAGTTATCGTAAAAATGCAAAACAGAGAAACATATTTCAGTTAAGGAAAACCTATATTTTTCAGAACAATACAGTTGAAAATGTAATAAAATCATTTTTCGTCCATGTGCATAGTTAGTACAAATCTAACAGTGTGTGTGGCATTGAAGATTGGTAGCTCAGTGGTTAAGCCACTGGACTTCTGACCGGAAGGCCCTTAACCCAACTGCTGAGTTGTATGAATGAGATACATGTACGTCGCTCTGGAGAAGGCCACTGGCCAAATACCATAAATGTAAATGTAAGATTAAGGTTTATGTTTATCATTGAAGAAAGCACTGAGATGATGTGGACTGGTCCACACAACTGAACACTGTTCTTTCTTCAAGAAATATTGTGTTTCATTAATCATAAATAAATAAATAAATGTAAGTCCAGTAAAGTTATCTATACAACAAATATGCATGTTGTCTATTCTTGTATGCTTTATTGTACTCTCATTCCATCTTAGAGATAGCTGTTTGGCTACTGTCTGTGAGAGTTAACCCAATTTCAAGCTTATTAGATTTTGAAATTATTCTTATCATGGAAAATCTATGAAAATAGCAAACCTAGTTGGATGATACCTGTTTACATCCCTCTCCCTTGTAGATCTTTGCCAGTTCTATCAGGTCTATCACTCTCAATGCAATGTTCCAGACCCCCTTTCCTGTATTGGACTGCCCCCTACTGACTATGAACTGTTGTCACTGACTTGCATAAAGGAAAAAATGGAGGCTGTAAAGTAGGTTTTCAGTATAGATAGATGTTGACATAGCCAACCTTTGCTTACTTTTAATAATCTAATAAACACATATATCACATACAGTGCTTCTATAATTATTCGGATCATTCATAAAAATGAATAAAATGATTGTGTAAAATAAACATTACATCAAATGGTTACAATTTCCACTCAATAAGAGAAATTATTTATCTTTGTTCTAACAAAAATACTTCTCATTAGAATTACTTTTTAAATAAAAAAATATTCTTAATCAAAAATATGTGGCACAATTATTGACACCCTAAAGGAATGTTCAAAGTAAATGCAAACAAATTGTCATTCATTCATTCATTCATTCATTCGTATTCAGTAACAGCTTTATCCGTGTCAGTGTTGTGGTGAATGTGAAACCTCTTTCAGAAACACTGGGCTTGAGGCAGAATACATTCTGGATGGAACTCCAGTCCATTTCAGCATGTTTTTGAGAGGTGGGAGGAAACCAGAGAACCCAGAGGAAACCCACACAAACATGCTGGGAACACACAAAACTCCACAAAGACAGTATCCCTAGCTCAGGATTGAAGTGAGGACACTAGAGCTGTGACAGGGCAATGCTACCTGCTATGCGACTGTGAAATTGAAAAAAAAAAAATTTCATTTGCCGTCAGTCCCCAGGAACCTTTCTGTTGCCTTTAACCATGTCATGTTTCCCTGGGTAATAAAACATGAGATTACAGACATTTAAAATCCATTAGTTATCCATTAGAATGGGAAAGACTATTTATGCAGGTCAATATTTTGTTGTTGCTTTTGCTGCTGACCTGCAAAAATCAGGTTATGGGTATAATAACACAAATAAAAATCAAATCAAATAAAAATATCATTAAACATAAGAAAATTGGGCCATAAGAAAAAAGTTGCATGTTACATGTCTGTAACAGTTAGAAATCTGCCAGGGATTGGATCCATGAGCGCACTGTTCCTCCACACAGTGAAGAAGATGATGAAGATGGGAAAAAGATCAGTTTTTAAATTGAATGTTTTATTTGATTCTTGTGGTAAGGTGAAATCCTGTGGTCTGAATTGAAGACAGAACTCCAGAAACCCAAGAATATAAAGGATCTTAAAATGTTCTGCAGGGAGGAGTGGACCAACATGCCCTCCATGCAGAAGATTTTACGATCCTTTATCTCCAACCGGAGGAGACTCGTGCTGTTCTTCTCCTCAGGGCAGGTTTCACAAAATATTAAATAAAGCACTGAAAAAAAAAAAAAAAAACTTTTGTGTTTGAAAAAAAAAGGCTTGTTTAAATATAAATATACCAGGTCCCAGTGGTTTTGAACACAAAGGATCACTTATTGCTTATACTATATTAATTATTTACATGAGTGTTTATTTCTTCATTCTTTTGATATTTTTATTTCTGTAATCTCTTCCCTTAAGCCCTTTTGCCACCTCCCTACTGCTCTGTCTTTCACTCTGTACTCATAACCATCTAACACACACACGTACACACACACACACACAGACTGTTGCTGGTAGAGTTTCCTTTTTGATAGCATGATGTAATGTAATTCTCCTTTGACACCTTGTGTGCAGGACAATGGCCACCATTGTGTGACTGTGATTTACTGCTTGCTCCTTCACTTCTGTGTATTCATGGCATGGTCGTTAAAGGGACAATAACTTCAAATGACTGATACCCATAATGATCACACCATTCCTACTGAAAAAAAGCTGGAGACGGAGTTTGATGCCAGTCTATTTCAGGACATCACACACAGACAGACATTCACACACTATTGGACACCCAGGGCCAATTTAGACTAGACACGCCCCTACTGGCTTGTTTTTGACAGGTAAGAAGAAACACACATGGACACAGGGTGAACATGTGACACTCTGCACTGACAGTAACTCGATCTCTCAATGGAGCCTGAAGCTATGAGGTAATACCTACTGTGCTGCCCTTTTTGTGAACACTTACTGATAAAGCCAAACAGAGGAGCAAAGCTAATGTCTGGAATGTGCTTTTTGGTGAGGTAGGAGGTTTATAGGTGTCTAATATTTCAGTATTGACTTGGCTCACTGTGGGATACATTCTGGATAAGATGGCCATTGTTTCAAGAAACATCTGTACTTTGCAGGTGTGCAAGACATCCACAGGTGGATTGCACATATAGTGATTAATTCCATTAGTATGCAGTTTTTAAAAAAAAAAAAAAAAAAAAAAAAGAAATATCTACTTGTATGTATTTCCCTTCAGAGATGTGTGAATTTGTACTATACAGAGACAAAGCCTGTTTTTCATGCTAATTCACTAAATCCTTATTCCAAGACCTTTCCTATATTTGAGGTGTTTTTATATATATGGGATCTTTAGAGAGTCAACATACACTGTCAGGGATTTTTTTTTAAATTATGGTGATCATAAATTTGCCATTGGCTAACTGTCCCAAGAGCCGTAAGGAATGTTCACAGATGCACAGAAACTCTGAAGCTAGCGTGTGTTTTCCGGCAAAAAAGGTCTTGTAAAAAACTTCAAACAGCTCTCCTGGCAGACTCATGCCTCACATTCAAGTCCTCAGGCTGAATAAAAACCAGAGTGAGGCTAAAAAATACAGCTTATACTTCTTTACCAGGCCAGATGGGAGACATTAAGAAGAGTGTAAGTTTGAATTATGGCTGCCTTGACTTGGCAGCACAAATCCCAATGCTAACACGACCAGTTGTTCTTATGAACAGGGAAAAAAAACGGACATTGGCTTTTTAGTTGAGGCCCCCCCCCTCCTTCTGCTCGCACATGTGTAAGGTGCATGTCACGCAAGGCACCACTGCCAACTCTTTGGGGGTTTGCACACAAATGAATAGGCCGATTGAAGCAGCCGGAAACTGTTGGAATGTGTCGGAAACCACCCTCCAGATGTAGCCCTGCTTCTAATGAAGGGTGTGGCGAAGGCAGGCTTTTGGAATGGTGAGGGAGTCCATTTTTTCTGACTCTGCTCTCTCTCTCTTCACTGTCCTAGACATTTTCAAATAGTCTTTTTTTTCACCCCAGGTTCTATTTATTTCCCTTCATCCCCAAAATAATATAACCTACAACCGTGTTTCTGAAGCACACTAGAAAACAGTAGTGGAGGAAAATATGACCTTCTTGTTCAGCAGGTGTAGACCACCTATAGACCACAGGGACTCGGGGGCTTGGTGTGAGAAGCTTGGAGGGGGAGGAGTAGTGTCTGTCACCTCCAGCTTCCTTGTGGTTTCTCCCTTTTTGGCCTCCTACATGAAAGAGTTCTGGGACCCAACTCAAACTGCTGGCATGAGTTTAATGAAAACATGGCAATTTGCTGATTTCAAAGCAAGAGTGGAGCAGTGTAGAGAATGAACTCTTCCAACAAAGCACAGAACCACATTTAAGCAACATAGGACTGAAGCTTATTAAGGAAACAGTAGAGGATGGAAAATCTTACCGTCAGTAGTTGTTCAGCAGGTGTAGACCTCATATAGGCCTTAGGGACTAGGAGATGTGTTTTGGGGCATAATGTAATTGCATTAATTAAAACTTGTTGGAAACCAGGAAAATAAGAACAGAAATAAACAGAGATATCCATCATATAAGATCTCAAGAGAATCCTTCAAGGTCTCTCCCATTGTCCTAAAGGATTTTCCCACTTTATTCCAGGAGAGAACCTTGGCCTTGGACTTGGAGGTGCTGATTTAGTTTCCAGCAGCTTCACACATTTTTGTCAAGTAGAAAAAGTAGTTTGAAATCATCCTTTATTGGTTACAGTATTCATCAAAGGCAGATAATACTCTAAATGCCAATGTTCTTTTCATTAGAAATATGTGATAAAGGCGATTGAGCTATTATTTATTTGTTAAAAGTTTTACAGTACAAAACATTAAAAAGCAAAAAAAAAAAAAAAAAACATAGAATGTTGCCTATTGATGAGTGAGGACCAACCACCTCATACGTGGTAGCTTGTGTTTGTATAACAAGTGGGCTCTTGTGTGTAGCTCTGTAGTGTATTGTAGTTATTAAAGTCAACAAGAAAGGAGTCTTTGTCACTGGGACCATCAGAGCCTGGTCACATGCTGCCTGAAGTGGCCAGAAAACCAAGCTCATTTTTGCCCAGCATTCCTAGGCTGTTTGGTAAGCCAAGCGGGGTCCAGGTGGACCCTGGTGGGAACAGCTGTTTCCTTTAGCCTATCAACCCGGATTACTTCAACCAGGCATAGGCTCTGGCTGAGTATCTCTCTCTCTCTCTCTCTCTCTCACACACACACACACACACACACACACACACACACACACACACACACTCACATGGGGACAGCAAGGAAAGGTGTCCCAGGCCTGGGCCAGGTGAGGGGCCTAGAAGGGTTTAGTAGTACAATGACATGATGAATAAGACAGTCTGAAATAAGTTTAGTTGATAAAACTATGATGGTCTAGTCTTATGCATCATTTGCAACTCATCAGATAATTAAATAAGGTAATATATACCATATATTGTAAAATGGTTTGATCTGCTTCATTTTCTCAATAAGAACTTCCATACCCATTGAAACATCTGTGGCTAATTTTCTTACACGTAGAGAGTCTATGGCTATTATTTACTTTCACTCGTGCATAAATGTTGCATAAATCAGTTGCACAAAAAAGAAAATGGCTGACTATATGTGTAAGCAATATTGAATATCACATTAAAATGAATTTTAGTTTGATTATGGTTGTGTTTGTTTGTGTTTGTGTGTGGCCTGAGCAATATGCATGGTGGACCTGGGCATGATAGACTATTTTAAAAACCTTGCAGCATTTTTATTAGAAAGTGCCACATATTTTGTGATTATCTCATCTTTACTGGTATAGCACGATAGTATTTGTGTAACTATTTCTGATTTCCTCACTACACTAAACCAGTCAGCAAGACTAAAAAGACTTACCGCGTTCTCTCTGGCTGTGTCTCTCCTGAACCCATATTTCCTATGTGTATGACAAATAAGCCAAATTTATTGCAAACAAACAAACAAAAAAACTGATTTGTGTGTTTCAAAGTTCCCTCAGTCAAAGAGTCTGTTTGTGGTTTAGCCTCTGTTTCTCCTTCCTTGTCCTGATGTAAGTAGATAAGACAAGGAGGTTTGGTCACACTACCAAACAATAGCCTCCATTCATATTCAGCAGTTAAGGGCAGAGTATTGCTTGATGGCTCATGTCCCTCTACCAGTGACTAGCAAGCACTCCTTCACTGCAATCTTAGCAACAATGTTCCAGTGGTGGAAGAATTTCAACCTTTTTCCAGCTTTAAAGAATGTCATTCATGCCACTTTAATACAACATCTAATAAAACAGATAGGAAGGAACAACGTAGACCAATACAAAACAATGTAGGAATATACTGTCATGTTGACAACCTTGTATCTATAGGGCTTTATTTTTGTGCAGATGGAAGCATAATTTTCTGGCAGTTTTTACAAGTTGCACTATTTCCATAGTCAAGGTCAAGCTATTATTTCTATACGGAAGTATGAGAGTAGCTAATCCACTTATTATAAACCTGATCTGATATTTTTGAAGTAGGGTACCAGGGGTGTGGCTCTGCTTAAGTGATATTTTTGAACCACCTTTAGTCTAAATTTGCCCACAAAAGTGCACAAGAACACAAAAAATGCATTGTTGTATGTTGTCAGCAAACATGTTGCATCTAACTGTACATTATCTGAGTATGTACATTGCATGAATGAGCAGGTGTGCAGGTGTTCCTATTAAAGTGGCCAGTTAATGTATTATTCATATTCTGCCTATGTCATTGACGTTTGCCCATTTTCTCCTTCTTCGCCTGATTTCATTATCTTTGACCTCTTGCCTGTTTTTAACTATGACTGTGGATTTTGCAGCTGACTTTCAAAGCAAAACATATCTCCACATTTTGTTAAAAAAAACATATATCAATATCCTGTGTACATTTCCTTTCTTTCTTTCTTTCTTTCTTTCTTTCTTCAGATTTAATTAGATATACAGTGCACCATACTGTATCTAACCTTACAGTTTCACTCAAGCTTTGTTTGTCTATTTTTAACACTTTGGCCTGTTTATTTGTTTTGGCTGCAATTCAGGCAGGTCGGGACTTGTACCTTTATCTCACATACCATGTCACCTGTTTGTTCGTGGTGAAAACTGCACTTATCTACGCAAGCCAACCACTACATGCGATCTATATTAAAGTGCTTAAGTAATGCTCAGATGTTCTGAACAGGACTAAAAGTGAAATCAGGATATGCAATAAGGATTTTTCTTAAGTAACAACTTTATCCTGTCATGGTCATGGTGGACAACCAGATAAAAGCAGGCACAAAGCAGGAGAATTGACCCCTAGATGGGATGCAGTTCATTGCAGGGATTGATGGATGGACAGATGAACTTTATTGATATCCAGATGGACATTTTGAGCTTCTTTGGGAGAAGGGTCATGAAAAAAAAGTGTTATAAAATGGTTATGTCCAACAATGTGGCTACCTGCTACGACAACTATTTGGCCCCACCAAAGAAGATGGGAGATTTTTATCATCAGAAAGTGTGATCGTCCCAGGATCTAGCCATTGGTTTCTCTTCAAATCTGGGAAATATAGGAAAGAAGTGAAGTGGAAACTAGCTATACTAGAAGGCAAAGCTTCTTTTTAAAGTACTGTACAAGCTGTGTGCATAATAAGGGTTGCATTGTGCTGGATTTGGACATGGAACCAGAGAAATACAGAGAGGCACAGTTCCTACAGGTGCTGCAAGCATTGCCCATAAGGCACCTGTTTGTGAGGTTAGAGTGAAGCACTGTGGTGTCATTCATTACTGTGGCCAGTAACAGGCCCTGCAACACTTCACCAAAACAACTGCTTCTTTTTTCTAAAAAGGATTTTTCAGTTCACATCTCAGGAACTCATTACAAATGCCTTGCAACCATTTTACTATGTTTACAGGTCATTGATAAGTCTACCTGAAAATATTTTTGAACATTGTCAGTCAGTTTATCTGGTAACCACGGTGGTCCAGCATTGGGAACATCTCTAGCACATGAGCATGAGTGGAAAGAAGATCAGCCCTGTTTCAAGTTTAGAAAGGCCAGTGTGGGCAAGCAAGCGGACCCACTGTCTCTCAATGAGAAAATGTTAAATCTAAATGTTATTCTTCTGGACTCTCAAAGGGGACATTGTATGGGGATCCAGAAGGACATAACAGGCCCAATGAAAGAGGCTCTTTCTTGTTTTCTGCCCGCTGGCCCCCTCCCAGGCTCCCCGCACATGGCCCATCTCTCTCTCTTTCCCTCTCCCTCTCCCACTTTCTCCTTTTTTTGTGAGAACAGCTGCTCTCTGGCTGCGAAGGCTTGGAGCGACTCTGAGCAGACATCTGTAGGTCTTGCGCTCTCTCACTGAAGCCCTTAGTCTGGGCTGCACAAAGGCCTCAATTCATGGCCCTGTACTCATCTGCAGTGGCTAAGAGGTCATCAGGAGCCCACAGTTTCCCTCTCTCTCCTTTTCTTTTTAGCACTTCTCCTTTAGCTCATCACAATAACCATTACATGCCATTTCTGTAATACAAAAATGAGGTGTTTTTAACTGTATACAAGCACACAAGCTGCAGGGTCTCTTTATATACCCTTTACTATCTATAGGTTTTCTTCACATATGAAAAAGACAGAAAGAGGTCTGTTATGTTGTAAAGAAACACCTAAGTGCATATGAATGCTTTGTTTTATTCTTGGAAGCTAAGGCCAGTGCAGGTTCTTCCTGATAGGGCAGGGGGTGTTCATCATATGCATTCCTGGATGTCTGTGTGTGTCCACCTATGTATCTGTTTTTTCACCTCCTTCTCCTGAGAACGAGCTGTATGAGCATTCCAGTGCAGAGGCTCTAAGGCTAAGTTCACAAAGGGATAGAGAGAGCACCAGCCAGGCCTAAACAGACATCCTTTTGTACAATTTTGAATGTGGCCATGAGAAGGTTGGGAACAGCATGGTTCAAGAAACATCACAAAGTTTTCGTTGATAAAAGAGGGGGGAAAAGAGAAGGGGGAGAAGTGAGCTGAAGGGCCAAGCTCCATTTGTGACAGACAAGCTGCTGTAAACATATGGAACCATGTTGACAACAGTTGAGGTAACCTAGAAGCCAGCTAGATTCTTTCCTGGATGAACAAGGTTTATTAGTAGGACTATATTACAGTATATATCCTAACCTAGGTCTATATTATATAGCATAACCTTAGTATTATAAGATTCTCTCTGCTCTAAGAATGAATGGAATATATAACCATGTAACATCTAGATGATTTGATTTATGTACCTTTTCTAACATTGGCTCACCTCACCTCACCTGAACATAGTCACATCTCTCAAACGGAACTCTTTATACTGAACTATGCCAGATCCCATGGAGCAAGGATTCAGGCAAGTTACACACACATACACACAAGGTTAATCAAAAGGAAACTTTTTGATTTGCTTTTAGGCATATCTTTAAAAATAAGATTATTTAACACACGCTGTTTGCTGTCTTATCTGAACAGTAAACAAAAGGCCATACATTAAAGGAATATTCCAGCAATGGAACAGAGTCTAGAGTGAGTTTTCAGTTTTTTATTCGTAGTTTGAATATTTCTTTTGGAATTATGTCTTTCTGTTAATATTATTTTCCTTCTGTGCCCCCCAAAAGGTCCATTAACCATAAAGTATCCAGATTACCTGATCTATGAATCATATGTTTTGTATTGCAGCAACAGAACACCGATGGATATCAAGCTTAAATGAGAAAATCGTGGCAAATTGCTGAGGCTGAGACAAGCAATACTGTTCGAACACCACCTATTTCTGATAAATAATATTAAATTCTAGTTGCATACCAGAATTTTCTTTTAATAGAATAGATGTTAGTCTAAACACTGCTCCTGCTTTATAAAAAGTTCTTGCTAAAGGCCCTTCATGAGGCTCATCTGCTTCTGATTAGGGACAAAACCAGCCATGCCAAAGCAGATATGTATCTGATTCCTGGGTAGACAAAGACTCATTCATTTGCCACAACACACAGCATGAGAATGTGATTCCTGAGGCTTGGACTCAAAGGCTGTATTGGAGGTTGTCCTTGTCTGTGGTGATTTGTGTGTTTGGCTTGGAGCAGCCTCGGGTGGAGTTCAGCCTGACCATACTCTGGTTCACACTCTTTGCTGGCTCAGTAGTTGTCCACTTCTGCCAAGTGATTTGTGGAAAATGGAGCTCCCACTGGAGAAGGGGTTAAATTGAAATAGCTCAATTCAATTAAATTCTGTTCAAATCAATTTTAGTTGTATAACCCCTTTAATAATAGTCATTGTCACATAGTGTTTTTAATAAAAGACACAAGCAGCTTTACAGAAATCTGTATGTAGATTTATGTTTAGATCTCTAATGAGCTAGAGGTGACAGTGGCAAGGAAAAACTCCCTAAGATGACATGAGGAAGAAACCTTGAGAGGACCCAGACTCACAAGGGAACCCATCCTCTTCTGGGTAACACTTGATAATGGAATTATAAATCATTACAGTAAACGATTGTAGAAGAGAAGATCAAAGTTGTAAGCTTGCTGAAAGGATGTTTAGTATGAACATATTTTAACAACAAATGTCCTGGGATCAGCACTGGACATGATTACTGCAGCAGTTCTTCGAGGGTTCAAATCTACAGTATCTAGATGAGGTATAAGCAAACAGTTTGCTGTTTTGCAGGAGCAGTTTGTTGTCATGATTTGAATTCTGGAGCTCCAGGTGTGGAAAATTTTGGATAATGCCAAAAGATCAAACATTAAAACTCATGAGTAGAAACATTAACAAGAATAATTATTTCTGATAATAATTAGGAATATCTAACTGATTTAAATTTTGGTGGATAAAAATATTGATAATTTATTAATTCACTTCCTATTAATATTCAGATATGACTAGTGTGTCCCTGGGCTTTTAGAGTTGAAGTTTCATTCCTAGTCGAATTAAATTAAAATTAATTTTAAGACTGTATTTTCCAGACATTCTAGGCACTGATGTTTTGGTTTTTTTTTTTTTCGTTTTTTTTTCTTTCAGTCTGTACCTGAGTTTAATTTATGTCTAGAAAGGCACTTAGAGCAACCACTGAGACACAGTGCTGACAGAAGTCTGCTTAACTTTGCTTAGCTTTACTGCTTTACTTAGAACACACCCACACCTACACACCTACACACATTCCTAACTTGGGCTCCTTGGGCTCACCTACTAATATTACTGTAATGCCAGGCTGGAATGACTGAGCTGACCTGAACCTTGACCTTTGAGCATTGTAATTGTCTCTAAACACTCTCTCTCTTTCACTCACTATCTGCTTACACATCTGGACACTGAAAAACCCTTTACTCATAGCTTATTGTTACTAAAAAGTTTTTAACATAGAGTACATTTTTAATTAGGTGTCTTGCCTAATGCTTTATCTAATAAGTAATTTGAAGAGGAACCTTGCAGAATGTTCCTTCAGGTCTAGTTCAATCTGTGTCATACTTCAGTTCAATCTATCAAAGTGCAACATAAATAAGTACAAATAATAAAGTACCAGCAACACATCTGGGTCATTATTAGAGCCAGCCGTAGGTCAGGTTGGGTTGAAGTCAAGGTAAGGGGCTGTGTCCGCATTAAGGTTGTGGTTAGGCAAAGGTAAAGGGGAACTATCCAAATAAACTGTGCCCAGGTTTTAAAATCAAGACTACAGAGTTCTGTTTTGTGTCAGTAATCATTACATTCCAGAAGCAAATAATCAGTTTCAGGAGGCATGGAAAGGTTTTAGAAGTAGTTTGGCCAAAGTGCAGAAAATGTTAAAAAATCCAAGACATGCTGAGTCACTTCCCCACCCGCCTATCCCAACATGCTTTCAGCATGGGGCACAAGGTTATGGGAGGATTTATGGGGAACAGAGGACATAACCTAGCACTGGACATGAGCTGTGGGAGTGAATGTGTGCATGTGAAGTCATTCTCCGGCCTAAATATGGCAGTCTCAGCCTCTGCATCTTTGGATCTGAGATGACTGGATGTGTGTTTGTGTGTGCATGACCAAGTCTCTCAAGTCTTCTCATCCATCTAATATAATCAACCACATGGTAGATGGAAGCAGCTACACTATAATCTGTGGTTTCCGCATCCCTCATATACCCACCACCCCCACTGCCAGTTTGGCTGTCTTTCATGTGAAAGGTGCTGTTTGTTAAAGCTTTAGCGGTTAGTAAGTGCTTCCTTTATGTGGAGTTTCGCGCTAAGAGATAGGGGGTTAATGTCTCTTGGGCAAAATGTGCACAAAGAGCGCCTTCAGTTCCCCTGGCTGGAGACGATGGCAGGGGCAAAAAGTGCCTGTGTGGCAGAAGAGGATGGGGAGGGGGATCCAGGAGAGAGCGAGGACCGTGAGGGTCGAAGGAGACATTGGGAATGGGAGCAGAGAGCAGCTGAGAACAAAAGATTAGGGACATTAGAAAAGAATGATAGTATGAAGAAGTGAGAGAGGGAGGAGTGATTGTTTAAATAAAAAAAAAATAATCAAATAACTCCAAAAAAAGAAAACAGATTTTGGGAATAATTTGATCAGCATGCTTGCATGTACCTCAGTAATTCATTAACTGTATTTCTTTTTTGACAGGATTTTTTTATGTAGTTATATTTGCACAGTAAAATAACAGTTATAAGATTATGATATACATGCATATCCAGGCATCCATCAGATTTTAAACTCTAACATCTTTATGATTTAAGGTATCATGGGATGATGTTCAACCACTTAGATAATCAAGTAATTGTTAAAATTGTTGATAATGATAGAATTATAAGTGTACACATTAGTGTATTATTAGTGTAGATGTAATTATAAGTGCACACATAAATGCACATTAACAGATAGGAACACTATCTGATATTTGGTAGATGAGAAATGCTATACATCCTTGTACAAACCTTTGGCGTGTGGTGTGTGTGTGTGTGTGTGCGTGTATGCGTGCGCGTCCACCTGTAACCAATGCAGCAGCAGTACACTCATTCCATTGTGAGTGGAAGTAGTGTCTTTGGGCCATCCACGCAAACCCAGTCCTCTCAGAGAGGGGAGGAGGGTGAGAACCATACAGTCTCTCTCACACATAGATACACCACAGAAACAAATACAGAAGGCTTGTTGTTTCTTTACTCTCCCTTTCACCCCCAGTTCCCCCTCACTCTATGTCCAGTTTCTGCCGTCCTTTTCACCCTCCCTCAACAGTCAGTCTTTTTCTCCTTTCCCATCTTTTCCCTCACAAACTTATTCTCTCTCTCCCACCCACACTCTCAGTGGGAAATGGAGGAGTCCCATGTCAGTAGTTCCCACATCATTGTGTGTGTGTGTGTGTGTGTTTGTTTGGATATTTCCCTGCAGTGCCTGAGTAGTGGGTTGCTGTTAAATGATGAGGAACAATGGCATAATACATTTGGACAAGGTCTGTGCACTGATTTCATAGCATTCTGTTTGTGTGTATGCAGATGAGTGTGTGGGTGGCTGATTAAAAGCTCAAGTATCTCAATTTTGAAAAGCAATATAAAATCTCTATGGAAAAGGCTGGCAGCTCTAAATGATTTTTTAAAACAAAAAATAGAATCCATTCATCCCTTTTATGTACAGTCAACTCCAGAATGACTTAGCAGCCTTCAAAACAATGGGTAAAATAATTTTGTAAAATAAACATCACATGCAAATGTGTGTGCATGGCACCCTACAATGGACTGGCATCCTATCCAGGGTGTACTCCTACCTCACACCCAGAGATCCCAGATTATGCTCCATACAACACAGAAGAGGATGAAGATGTTACTGAAAATGAATGTATGAACATCACACACAATGATTAAAATTTTTTGTTGAACTGTTTCACACTCAAGAATCGGGGAAACAATTTACTTTTCCCGTGCCAAGCATCAATCTTATAAAAAAAAACTATTGTCTCTTTTTTGCTGAGATTTTTTCTTGGGCTTGTCAGTTTTCACAATCTATTAAATGCCATATCAAACAACTGTTTGGAAGGGTTTCACAAAAGAAGCCATTCTTGAGAGCATCCTGTGAACATGCAGTTTTTGAGCGCTCCAGTCCCAACTCATCTGTCTGTGCCACTGATGTCACCAGAGCAACAGAGACTGCTCTTTCGCTCACAATACCTCATAGTTGATGTTCCCAAACAACCATGTGACCTTGACGGTTCCTTGCCACTGGGTATGTAATTTTGAACTAATGGTGGAAAGTAACATGAAGACTTTATCTCCCAGCAAATTGTATCACTTGGGAGTGCCTATTATAAACCTGTTTTTGCCTTTCCTGGGCCTGGATCATTCCCACGATATGTGTGTGGAGTTTTGTTCACAGATTCAGGATGCATTGAAAATTTTTATTGGGTGTTGGACCATCCTTCAAACCTTTTTACATAGCATCAAACACCCCCCTGGCCTTCCGCCCATATAATAACTCGAAAGGGGAAAACCCTGTGGAGGCCTGGGGCATCTCCCAGACCGCAAATAATAGGGCTTCCAACTATTTATCCCAATTCTGCCTGTCATCATATACAAACTTACAGATCATTTTTAAGAACCTTATTGAACACTCCAAGAACCCACAAGTTTAGGGAGTGGTAGATTGCTTTAATTCCCAACAATTTGTAAAGTTCAGTCTGCACTTTGCAAACTGGACTATAAGAGAAATGTTTGTTGGACATGTTTGATAGCTGAACAGATGACCTCCTATCATGGATTCAACTTCATTGAGGAACTCCTGCCACACATGTTGTACATCATGTATTTGACAGTGTCAAATGACAGTGTCAAATTAGTTAACCTGTAGTAACTGCACTTTTGACGTAGCTTGCCCAACACTACTTTGAATATTTTGGTTTTTGTTGTAGTTGTTTTGACATATTCCACTTGAGTATGAATCTGACAAATGAGTCAGTGCAGTTTAAAGGTAATTATACTGACATCCTTAAACCCAACAAAAAGGCAAACAAAACACCATTTCAATTATGAGCCCCAGTTGTGTATCATGTGTCACTAAAAGTATGCTAGCATGATTAGCATGCTAGCATTAAAAATCTGCTGTTCATTGTTTGATGCAAAAGCCCCTGACAACATGGTTTAAAATGTTAAAGCCCCTGACAACATGGTTTAAAATGTTATTTATATATATATATATATATATATATATATATATATATATATATATATATATATATATATATATATATATGTATAGAGTCAGGTCAGTTGACACAATTTTTGTAACTTTGCCTCTGTTTACCACCACAATGGATTTGAAATGAAGCAATCAAGATGTGGCTGTTGAAGTGTATACTTTCAGTTTTAATTCAAGGGGTTCAACAAAAATATTGCATTAATCATTGCATTAATTTTTACATAGTACCTCCATTTTCACAGGCTCAAAAGTAATTACAATCTAACATAATTATAAATATAAAGATTATTTTTACTACTTGGATGCAAATCCTTTGCAGTCAATGACTACCTGAAGTCTGGAACCCATGGACATCACCAAAAGTGGAGTTTCCTCCCTTGAGATACTTTTCCAGGCCTTTACTGTAGCCACCTTCAGTTGCTGCTTGTTTATGGGTCTTTCTGCCTTCAGTTTTGTCTTCAGTAAATGAAAAGCATGCTCAATTGAGTTGAGGTCAGGTGACTGACTCGGTCATTTAAGAAAATTCCATTTCTTTGCCTTAATAAGCTCTTGGGTTGCTTTCGCGGTATGTTTTGGGTCATTATACTTCCTTATTCTGAAGCGCCGTCCTATCATTTTTGCAGCATTTGACTGAATCTGAGCAGAAAGTATAGCTCGATACACTTCAGAATTCATCCTGCTACTTCTATTAGCAGTCGCATCATCAATAAACACCATTGACCCAGTTCCATTGGCAGCCATACATGCCCATGCCATAACACTGCCTCTACCACATTTGACAGATGATGTGGTATGCTCTGGATCATGAGCCCTTCCTTTCCTTCTCCATACACTTCTCTTTTTATAATGTTGGTACAAGTTAATCTTGCTTTCATCTGTCCAAAGTATCTTGTTCAGGAAATGAGCAGGCTTTTTAGATGTTTTCTAGCAGTCTAATCTGGCCTTTCTGTTCTTCAGTGTTACCAGTGGTTTGGATCTTGAGGTAAACCCTCTGTATTTACATTTGTGAAGGCATCTCTTGATTGTAGACTTTGACAATGATACGTCTACCTCCTAAAGAGTGTTCTTGACTTGGCTAGATGTTGTAAAGGGGTTTTTCTTCACCCAGGAAAGAATTCTGTGATCATCCACTTTAGTTTTCTTCCATGGTCTTCCAGGTCTTTTGGTGTTGCTGAGCTCTCCAGTGCATTCCTTCTTTTTAAGAATGTACCAAATGTTTTGTTTTTTCAGCTTAATGATGGCCTCCTTCACTTGCATCGACACCACTTTGGACTGGATAGTGAGAGTCTCCTTAATTTGACAGGAAATAACAAGGAAACAGGCTACACCCAGCCATTAGACTGCTTATCAGCCAATTACTGCTTAATTACTTTTGAGCCTGTAAAAATGGAGGTACTGTTTAAAAAATGGCTGTAATTCCTAAATGATTAATGCAATGTTTTTTTAAACTCCCTGAACTAAAGCCGAAAGTGTACACTTCAATCACATTTTGATTGCTTCATTTCAAATCCTATGTGGTGGTGTACAGATGGCAAAATAAAAAAAAAAGGTGTGAGGTCTACTGAGCAGATTGCCAGGGCTGCACTGCCCAGCCTGCGGGACATCTACACCAGGCGGCACAGAATCGGAGCAATAAAGATCTCAAAGTATCCCACATACCTCAACAAAGGATGGGATCACTCTGGAAAGCACCTTCACAATCATATGGCCATCAGAACGCTGAACTCCTGATCACCACATGCCGTTGCATATGTCGTGTTGCACACCCCCTTATCAAATATCCATTATTATATTGTTTGCATAGTCTATTTGTTTTGCTATGGACAGCCTTCAGAGCTGCTGCATCTCATTTCACTGCACCTTTGTACTTGCTATGAATGCGCATGTGACAAATAAACCTTTGAATCTTGAATCTTTAATTTGTGCAGTCAGTGGCCACCTGTCTCTTTGGTGTTGAATGTCCAATTCAAAAACACTGAATTTTTTTTTTTTTTTAAATTTCAGGATTTTTTCTCAGTCACATGGTGAGACAGCACATAATTATGATATGTCACAGCTCTAGGGTTCACCCTAAGCTGCAGTTACTGTCTGCAGTTTTACTTCTTCTCCCTGTGTCTGTCTTGATTTTTCACTGTGCATATTTTGCCTATGTCCTATCTATCTCCTCACAAGTGATGTCTTGACATCATAAATCTGCCCATCTGGTTTAATTTGAGATTCTTTGTAACTTTTTAGCACTGTTTTGCAATGTTGTGTCTTTTATTTATTGCCTTTTTCAGTCCTTGTGGTCACAGCAGCTTGGCAGTGTTCACTAGCAAGCTTTGGTTGTAGCATGCCAGCTATGTGAATGAGAGAAAGAGAGAGAGAAACAAAACTCTTGCAGATCTGCTCTTGTGTGCTGCTGGGCAATCAGGCTGCTCCAGCTAAGTAAACACTGATCGGTATTATATAGGAAAATATGTTCATCATTCCAAGATTAGTGATGTCATTTCCTTTGCTGGCAAGTAGCGAGAGAGAGCCTAGAGGGATGAATTCAGTGTGGCCTGCTCTCACTCACTGACATCACACCATCCTTCTTACTAAAACTTTAAAACAATACAGCAGCAGAGCTCACATGCAGTCCTGCATGACCAGAGCCGCATTAAGCCTAGGGCTGTTGAACTTGTGAGGCACCCCACTGCCCCATCATGTGAAAAGTTCATGGTTAGGGTGGAGTGGAATAGATACAAAAAGAATTTCAGCTATCAATCAGCACAAAGCTAACTTGAACAGCACAGTAACAATTATATCAATAAACAATCAAGTAGAAGTGCTGAATCCAGCAGCCCAGTATATTGCAGTTACTCTGTTTATATTCACCACCATATCACAGGCAATGCATAGTAAACTTGGCATGAACCCACTCAAGCAGGCTTAAAAAAGTATGTAAGCAAACTCCTCAGTGAGATCATTGAAGTTTTTAGATGTTAAATAGTTGACCCATGATGTTGATGTTGACCCATGAAAATCCTCAAGTAGTTCTTCATTCAGCCCAGTTTTGAGAATTATCATTGTGCCCCAGAATTTGTCACTGCTGAAGTAAATCCAATGTCCACATTTGAAAAGACATCCTGTAGCTCCTTCTCATTTAAAGTCTGAGCAGCTTCTGTAGTATGCATCCTCTGAAAATACAACAAATTTCACCAGTTCTTGTTCAAATTTTCCATCTATGTCTAAACTATATGGGCACCACAATTATCTGGCAAAGATATCAAAATAGGTCAATTTCTATGCACACATGCATTGTCTCCATTTAAACATTGTGTCTCCATTTAAACAGTTCCACTCAAATACAGTTCCACGGAAATACTGTATATCTATTCCTTAAAAAAACTGATAGGTTTGTGTTTGTCATCTGACCAAAATTTCCAAGCATCAATTTATCGATGCTTGTTGCCGTTTTATTTCAGTCTGCAAGTCTGAATCAAATAATTTCATGACTGTCATAAGGTCAGTGGCTTGAAAGTTGTGTAGGAACTTTCATAAAACAGTTGTACAATATCAAAACGAGCATTGATTGATAAATCGGCAAGAGCAAATGATAAGTCGGCCTCAGCTGCGTGAAACAAACTCCTGCCCACTTATTTTTCATGTCAGATGTATACAGCATGCCCAAGTTTACTAAATAATTTACACAAAATACACCCTAATTTATGCAGCTGTTGCAATTCTGACCCAAATAAAGGAAAGTATTCATTCAGCAAAATTTGAGGAAAGAATGAAGAAAGTATATTTCAGTGAAGCTGAGTTAGAGGTGCTTGTGTCTGAGGTTGCTGCAAATACAAAATGTTTTCGGCATCCTCAAAAATGGCAAAAAAATTCTGCACATGGGGAAAACTTCGCAGCACGGTGGCACGATAGGTAGCCAGCTGCAGGGTCCTCGGTTTGATCCTGAGCTCGGGTTACTGTCTGTGCACAGTTCTGTGCATGTTCTCCCCGAGTCCATGTGGGTTCCCTCTGGGATAAAGCGCTTACTGAAAATGAGTGAAATAAAATGAAATCAACTGTTAACACAGTTTCAGCAGAAGCAAGGATGGCCCAAAAATATTGTAATCTTTTTTAAGTGAAATTAATATGAGCGTATATAGAGACAGTTATGGAAGTGTGTGTGTGTTTTCCTACCTTCCTGCTAACTCTTAAAGTTAGTTTTTTTATTCATTTTAGAAAACTAATAGGTCAGATTAAGCTTAAGTCTGACGATGTTATTAAATATAGGTAATATAGGTAACCTAGGTTTCCATCCTTAACTAATAAACAAATGCTTATATCATATAAACAAAATGGTAAAAGACTGTTGTAATCAAATGTTTTAGTCTTGAAGTCTTTAAGAAAGTTGACAAAGTTTTAACTATTCACAACTTATAAGATATATATAAAAAATAATTCTAAAGTATATAAACATATACTTTTAAGATTAGTTACTGTGTATCCACAGTGCCCACACTGCTACACACCGAAGTCGAACAATACATGTCAATCATGGCAACTAAAAACGAAAACCCTTAACTCACTCTGACAGTGCAACAAGGTTACACGGATAACAAGGTTTAGCATACTACACTCAGTGTCTTGAAATATTTTCCTCAGCTCCTTAAGACCAGAATGAGAAGGCAACAAGTTTGCTATTAGTACTCGGAAAGGAAATGAACAAATGGGAAAACTCCAAATTTTAAAGGAAACTACCCTAGCTGTCCGGTCTGGAAGGAAGTAGAAACACTCAAGCACACTGGCTGCACTTTAGGCACAGGCCCGCTAGTTGGCTAGATGGTTTCACTTCTTTCCTATTTTTGGTGTCAACGCTATGCAGTTTTGTACGGGCTCTCTAGATTTGCATCTTGTTTCTGTGGTGCTAAAGATTGCAAAAGATAAGGCACAACAGACAAAACAGACAAAAGGGTACATAAGCGGGACTCCAGTTACACTCTCTGTCCTTTTTTTTTTTTTTAAAAAGGCATCAACTGTCTTTGTATCTCCTTTCCAATACTAAAAAGTCATTCAGCCTCATTCATCAAGCTGGATATGATTTTATTTGTCAATCATTTGTACATGCGTTTACACAAGACATTTCATGAAACTCGTAAATTTGTTAAAACATTTGTTTTCATTACATTTACAGCATTTAAAATTGCTTTGTCAAAAACACATCTTCATGCTAGTTCACTAGTTCATGGATTAAGAATACCAACAAGAAACTTTTGTGAAAACCAGCTTTTTATATTATTAGCATTAATTAAAGAATATGAAAAATTAAGACACTGAGCCAACACAAACCCAAATTAAACTAAGACAAATAAAACTAATCATTATGATAATATAAACAGAGGACGGACTGGTCTATGCGCATAGTTGTTAGCTGAAAACATATGCCTCAGCTGAAGGAAGATTTAGAGCTCTCCTATTATTATTAATATTATATTATTACATATTTTTATTGCCATAGTGAGTCAAAATATCTTTTATTTCTGCCTTTTGCCTTTATCCTCATCATTCATGCTCCTAGCTGTCTATGTATTTGACCTTTTATGGAGTTTTGTGGGTGTCACTGCATGCATATGAGCTGTGTCTGGAATGCACTTTGCACGTTACAGGTGAGGAACATTACCAATTGCAACGAAAATCAGCATTTCCAAAACTTTCGTAAATCCAGCTGAAATTTTTACTTTGGTTTGGCAAACACAAATATTTGCATATGACTCTACTAAAAGATTGATAAATGAGACCCATTTTCTTTATTTTGGCAGAAATTGACCCCTTACTTACCAGATCCCCAACATGGTGGGCCTGTGCTAATGCTAATAGCACAGTCTGCTCCAATCACAATGAAGGTTAGTAGGTTAAGTTGTGTATAGATAAAATAGATAAAAATTAATTCAAATGGAAATTAAGGCAGACCATTTCATTGTGATAATGCTGAGGGCAACTTGTATTTATATTATGTGGTGTATGAAATGCTGAAAATGTAATTTTCCTCAAGGTTAGTCTCTCACTCAGCAATCTCTCTTTCAGCTGGCTCTTCATCTTCCATATTGCCTCAATTTAGGCATCTGTGTTTTGTTCTGTCTTTCTTTGTAATTTAATTTTGTATTTTTAAACTGCTGCTCGTATAAACCCATAGGGTAAATGGACATGCTTGTAGGAGAGAGTGAACTTCTCTATTCTGTACACGCAAGCTCACAGAAACACACATTTTGTTTGCCTCTCACTGATAGTGAGAAAGACCATTCTTTCCTAAAGCTGTATCTGATCACTATCTTATCTGTTTTGAGTTTTGAGAACATACTCAGGCACTAGGTCCAGCGTTCATAGGAAGCATGTGCTCACACGATTCACAGCTCAAGCAATCATAGATAACCTTTCAGACCTAAGTGAACTATGCAGTGTACCATGAAACCGAGCCCTGCTTGATAAAATGATCAAAGGATAAAATACATAACTGTTCTTGTTTTTAATTTTGTTTTCAAACTAGTCATTTAAGATCACTATGTTCCTCCAGATCTTCTCCAACTTTTTCAGCAGGAAAATGAAGACAATAAAATTTAAAATTCAGCAGCAGGTTGCCAGAATTCCAAAATGTCCTACAGCTTATCATTTAAAACAGTGAGGAGGAATCACTATCCTAGAACTGTCTTCTAGATATTCGATACATGTGTACTTGACTCAGCACTATCTAATTTGCTTTTGGAATTAATCTATCCATCCATCCATCCATTCATTCATTCATCTTGTCTTTATTCTGGTTTGGTTGCAGTTGATCTAGTGCCTATCCTGGGAACATTGGGCATGAGGGGGGGGAATACACCCTGGATAGAAGACCAGTTCATCACAGGGCACCATGCACACACATTCTGACACATTTAGAGTAGAGGAAACTAACGACTTTCATATTTTTATACACAGGCGTGAAATCAGTCGGTTTAGACAGACAAGTTCTTGATTGCTTTATAACGAACTTGACAAAGTAAGACACATGGCATTCTACAATGATTTGTTTTAGTTTCCTTATTGTTCTTCCTTCACATACAGCTGCCTGGACATGTAAATCACATTCACATTGTTCTCTTTCACTTCTACAGTATTGATACACAATGACACTTATTAGTTCAGCTAGATACAGCAGCAAAACAGAGCATAATGGAAAACTGAAAACGCCTGTCTGGATCTACTAAAAATCTATGTGTAAAAATATGAATAAACATGAATGTCTGAAAAAAGGCTGATTTCCAAGGTCTATGAAGGATTATGTATTTGAAATGTACAAATTATCATGATTTCCCTGCAAAAAGGATATCTTAGCAAGTAGAATTATACTGAGTATAGGCAAATTTAACTAATACCTTTATTTATCAGATTGTTCTTAAACAATTATAACATTATTAAGCCCATTTCTAGACATTTCTACTCATATCAAGCTTGAAAATATCTAGTTCTACTGGCAGAGACTTTTGCTTATTTCAAGCATGTAATCTATAAAGAAACAAAATTATCTGCCAATGGAATGAGACACTGTAAGCTTGAAATCAGTAAATATGTTTAGAAATAGGTTGAATGGTCTTATATTTGTTAATAGTCTCATAATGAGAAATATTAGATAACCTTTCCTTTATTTAAGATATCTTTATTTTCACAAAGATATCATTTTATAGTGTTGAACAAAAACAATTTACTGTCTTTATAAGGAAAGCTTCTATAAATAATGACCTAGTTTATGATAATGAGACTTGGTATACTAACTTAAGAAAAATCTCAAAAAGTTTCAATCTCAAAAAAATAGTATGAAATTATGACTTTCTTGTATTTGTCATATTTGATATTTGCCCTACACTGTGCTGTTCCAATGCTAATAAAATTCAAAGAGAGCCAGTGGAAAGAAATGACTTATAATGTTTACAAGCTGTTACGCTGCATTCATATCATGCTTTGAATAGTTTTGTGAGGCTTCTGCCTCTGAACTAGCTCTGTGTGTTATCTAATAAGGGACCATCATCAATAAAGTTGAGGCCAAAAGTATGCATACACGTAGGGTAAAGATATTCAGTCTCAGTTTTTTACATCTCTACACAATTCATGTTACCAGACATTTCTTTTGGCAAGTCAAGTAAGGCATCTACTTTGTTTACTTTGTTCATATGAGTGATGATTTTAAAACAATCAAATAGAGACAGATTTATTTCAGCTTTATCACTATGTCATTGTTTATTAATGCACACTTTGACTATGGTACCTTACTAGTTTACAGTCAAGGCAGTGACTATGTGCTATATATATATATATATATATATATATATATATATATATATATATATATATATATATATATATATATACATAAAAATTAAAGGAAAAATCAGAATTAATGTGGAGCAACAAAACAAGCGCTTCATCATAAGTGTACTACACCATACAATTAGGCGGTTAAAATCCAGTTGACCCCTAATTATCAATCTCAATGGAAAGGGAAAATATCTAAGTGATTTTGTAAGAGGATTCGTTATTGAGGCACTCCACTGAGGTGGCAGGATGTTTACTAGCTATTGGCTAGTGTTTCAATGATATTTGCATTTCATTCTATGGGAGAAACGTCAGTAATTAGGGTGATAAATTGTGCTCATGAAATGCTCTTTTGCATTAGTGTGATATGTAAGGAAAAACAATTCAATTCAATTAAATTTTATTTGTATAGCGCTTTTAACAATGGACATTGTCACAAAGCAGCTTTACAGAAATAAATATATTGTAAATATTTGAATTTATCACTGTGAATTTATCCCTAATGAGCAAGCCAGAGGCAACAGTGGCAAGGAAAAACTCCCTGAGACAATATGAGGAAGAAACCTTGAGAGGAACCAGGCTCAAAAGGGAACCCATCCTCATCTGGGTGCGATGGATAGTGCGATTATACCGTAAATAAATCCCTTCTATTATTGTGTACTATATGGACAAATAGTGCAATTATGCAACCAATAAATTCATCACAGTTTTCGCAAGAAGTCCGGTTGGTTAAAATCTATCCACTGTCCACTGATGGAGTCCTGAGTACGAAGCTGCTCATGGCAACCGCAGCCCCAAAGCCACTACAGCATTCGCAGTCCCAAGCCATTACAGTACAGCTCCCCATATGTGATCCACAGAAAAACAGAAGAGCAACTCTTCAGGTAACTGAGAATGTCAGTGCAGGATGTGATCAGACTGTCAGCAAGAACAGACCATCCAAGTATGCAGAGAGGGATATTATGGGCATTGAGCTACTGTGATCTGGGGAAAAAAGTATTATGTTAAGGTGCATCATCCTTCACCATATTCTCAACAAGTGGGAGGATAACTCTAAGTGTGAGGATAAGTCCACCACCAGGGCATGAGTACTCACTGAATGGTTTGATGATTATGAATATGATGTAAATCATATGCTCTGGCTTTGACAATCACAAGATCTCAACCCTAATGAACACCTATGAGAGGTAGGCTGACATGTTAGACAGCATCTCCACCACTAACATCAAAACACCAACCAAGGGAATAATGTTGCTCAGTACCATTCCAGAGATTTGCAAAATCTATGCCAAAGTACACTGCAGCTGTTTTAGGTTCTATAGGCCACCATCTATCTAAGACAATGTATGCTGGTTTTCCTTTAATTTGTCATGTTGCCTATTGGCTTGAACTACTTGCTAGGTCCGACATTTTAATGATTTTTTTTAGATTGTCATATCATTTTTAGAAATGTTTTGTTTAATATTTAAATTGTTCTCTGCAAAGCACAATTATTGTTATTATTACGGCCTACAAAAGCTCAATCAGTAATTAAACAAAGCTTGTGTAACTCTTGCCACCATACTTGATTATAGGTTTGGAATAGGAACACAATCACACAAATGAGGTAACCCTTCTGCTTGTGTTCATGGCATGCTTTGGTTAAGGCTCATATGAGTTACAATGAATTGTATGAATATTCTGAAACACTTTTATTTATTGGTTTTATTTTATTTTTTTTAAAGTATGTCCCAAAATGACATGTGAAAGAGATCGCAGGTTCGTCTTTTGTGTGCCTTCCAAATCATAGCATATTTAAACAAGTACAACTGAAGATATATTTCTTACTAGACTTTATCCAAACTGAGTGATTCACTTAAAGTACTTTACCAAATAATTGGTTGAATGTAAGCTGTTGTAGCTTGTAATGTAAAGGTTTATATGTATGTGGGTTACACAGTTGAAACCAAGAAGTCAGCAACAATAATCAGGAATTGAATTTGCAGTTTAAGAACACAGTAATTGTATATAATATAATTAGTAAATAGGAATTGGGTTGGGGTTGATGAGCCAAATCTCTCTCTCTCTCTCTCTCTCTCTCTCTCTCTGTCATCTAGCTGGATTGTGGTGGTGCACTCTTTCCGTGACTAGCTGTCATTAATCTTACTTCTCCAGGGGCAGAATCTTGGCGGCATGCCAGCAAGCACTTGCGGAAAGCCAAAAGATTTAAAAAAAAAAAAAAAAACAGTGCAAGAAATGGAGAGCAGCTCTTCTTGTTTGGGAGCACGGCATCACTTTCTCTGTCTGCGTCACACACCTAGCCACAAAACCCTGACATCACATATATCTGCATGCTGTATAGTGGATTGGGGTAGTGATGGACCTCACCAGCTTGTCACATGCAAACACACAGTTGCCCTATCATTCACTGATGGAGGTGTATAATTTTATAAGCCATCATTGATGGAGGTGTATAATTCTGTAAGTCATCACTGATGGAGGTGTATATTTGAATAGTCCAAAAGCTCTCTCTATTCATGTGGATGTGCCAGGTTTAATTCAATAAATGACCACTCCCTGATGTTTGTTATATAGGTTGTCATGTAAACAAGGTCATTACCTCTGTTGTTGATATGTTAATGATATTTTTGGAGTCTTCACGTCAGTCAATATTATGTCAAAAATTGCAGAAAACCATTTCTGACAAGCTAATCACTTGTTTGTGACTGTATGACCTGAAGCTGAATAACTGGAATTCTCATTTACATTATACATTCTCCAGTTATAGCTTGGCACAAAAGCTCAGTATATGATGTGGAAATAAAATAAAATAAATAAAATAAAATAAAAATAAAAATTATTTTTTCTTTCTTTCTTTGTTCAATTATTTAATATTTTATATATTTAATATCCCATTATTTAATAATTCAGAAATGTTCATGTTCATGCACTTTGGGTTGGTTATTTTTTAATTCAGAAAATTTTGTATCCTTTCTTTCTTTCTTTCTTTCTTTCTTTCTTAAGCATGTAACAATTCAGGAATGTTCATATACATTGTTTTATCTATTTCCTTTCTTCTTTGTTAAATTTCAAATGTTCATGTTTGTGTTCAATGTTCAGTTGTTTTCACTCCTTCCTTTCTTCTTTTTTCTTCTTTCTTCTATTTTTTCTTTCCTTCATATGTACCTTCACATGTACTTGGTTTGTTCTTTAAAAAAAATAATATTCTTTGTTTTTTTCTTATTCATTCATTCATTTCTTTCTTTCTTTCTTTCTTTCTAAAGCATTTAACAATTCAGTTCATTGTTTTTTCTATTTCCTTTCTTCTTTCTATTTCTTTTTCTTTTCTTTATATGCACACTTGATTGATTCATTTTAATTAAGTTCATATACTTTCTCTTTCTTTCTTTCTTTCTTTCACATGCCATTGGTTGCTTCTTATTGGTTCTCGCTGGTTGGTGCATTTTAACAAGCACAACATTACTTTGTGCGTCCTCAGCGTCACTGCTGTTATGTTGGCAGTAGACTCTGGACTTTGGTGTCATCCTCTGGCCACATCGCTCCTGCAGCAGCAGCAAACAGCTGGTTCTCAAACCCCCATAAACTTTCACACACCACTTTACTGATGGCCATAAATGCCAGTTAACTGGGAACAAGTGCCTCAGAATGGAAAGGTGCTAAATCACTGCTGTCAAAGAGCTATGTAGCGTGGATTAGATTAAGTTGTGTTGTTGTGTTGTGAAGGTGGATGGTTAATTTTTTGTGCCTTTATCTGGGCTGATCATAACTTCTCTTCCCTTCTGTCTTTCATTGTCTTTTTTTGTCTCTGTTCTACCACTCTGCTGGCTTTGTTTGGGTGAAAAGATCTGATGGTCCTTTGAAGGGGCCACCACAGCCTTTGGGAAACACACACACACACACAGCCCATATTAGACCACCATGCTCCACACTGAGTGTTTTTTTCCCTCTTTAAATGAAATAACAACATTGCGGTGAACGAAGCATGAACTACATTTCCTGTTAAATAAACATAATGCTGTTATGACTCTGGAGGCCTCTCTAAGTTTGCAAAAGCATGGGGATTTGATCGACTTCAAAGCAATGTTACCATATTAACAGTATGAACCAGGTTCCACAGATGCATTACAATTATTATTTTTTTCACAGTTTTGTTGGATAAGAAAAAATTCCAGGTCATCAGAATATTCATTAACACTGCTTGTTGAATAGAAAGGTAATTACTTTTTATTTGCATAGTGTTCAGAGCAATAGACATTTTGACATATTTTCAGTATGTGCATATTTCTACTGTATTTGACTATAACTACAGGTTTCACCCTACACATAACTAACCCTAACCCTAATTTTAGTGTGTTCAAATACAGAATTAGGTGGTATGGTAATATATTATGCTTTTTTTGTTTTGCTTTTGTTTTGTTTTGTGTTTTTTTTTTTTGAGCGAGAGATGTGGAATAAAGGTTTTGTCACTCATGTCCTAAACAAAATAGATGAGCAATCTAAAATTGTATCAGTAACCAAAAAGGCATATTTTGATTAAGCCTAGGATTAAGAGTGTAATAACATAGTAGCATTGTTTTCATTGCTAGCGTGAAGGTATCAAGAATGTTTGTTCTGTATATTAGAGATACGGAAGTAAAAATAATCATTAAAAGGGCGTGAAAATTGGGGAACGACACTGTGAGGTTCAAGTAGTCTTTCATCCTGCAACACAGAACAGCTGGTTCATAAGAATTTGCAGAAACCAAATCATCAAAAAAGTTATGTCTTAAGGCAGGTTGTGGTTCTTATTATGACCGCACTCATGTAAAATCCAACCAAATCACTTTGACTTCTGAGAGATCAAGACCCACTGGCAGAAGAGTACTATCATGACGATTTCTATCCATGGCTATTCATTTCTTGGTGTGTCCTATTTTTGTACTGGCAAAAAAAGAAAAGTCTTATGCACGTAATTTTGCCCTAGATGTTTATTTTTTTTTCTGCCTTAGTTTGTCAGTAGAAAGGAACACATTTTTGTATTTCGTTAAAGAAATCATTATAATAATTAAACACAAGATCGCTTTTCAGATTGAAAGCATAATTGATAAAACATTAGTGATTCAGATAAAAAACATCACTCTTTGTGCAGGAAATGGCATTCCCCAAACTATTGTTTAAAATTCCTTTGTATGCTGTAGTATTAACTTTATCCTTCACTGGAACTAAGGGGCCCAAGCCCTAAAAAACAGCCCCGGACCATTAGCCCTCCTCCACCAAACTTTACTGTCCACTATACTGTACATTCTGGTAGGTAGCATTCTCCTGGCATCCACCAACCCAGATACATCCATTAGACTACCAGATAGTGAAGCATGATTCATCACTTCAGAGAGCAGGTTTCCACTGCTCCAGTCCAGAGGCGATGCGCTTTACACCACTCCATCATTGCACATAGTGATCTTAGGCTTGTGTGCATCTGCTCGGCTATAGAAACCCATTTTATGAAGCTCCTGACTCATAGGTCTTTTGCTGATGTTGCTTCCAGAGGCAGTTTGGAACTGGATAGGTGATTTTTACATGCTTTTAGCACTTGGTGGCCCTGCTTTGTGAGTTGCATGGTCTAACGCTTTGTGGCTGAGCTGTTGCTGCTTTTAGATGCTTCCATTTCACAATAATAGCACTTACAGTTGACTGGGGCAGATCTAGCAGGGCAAAAAATTTCATGATCTAACTTGTGGCAAAGGCAGCATCCTATGACAGTACCATGTTTAAAGTCACTTGATTTTATGCTCCAGTTAGCAATGCATGAACTCAATAATTAAAAGGGATGTCCATATAATTTTGGCCATATAGTGTGTATTAGCAATAGCTAAGATTACTGCAGATGGGTCCATGTTGGGGCTCTTAAGGCTAGATTATGCTTAAGAAAAATAGCTGCCACACATGTCCTGCAATTGTTTGGAGCATTGCTTGTGCACATCCTCAGGAATTAATTATACACATCTGCGTGGTGCAATATCAACATTAATAGTGGAGGTAGTATAGTACCATGTGACAAGATATCCAAAACTGACTAAACAAACTAGCATGTGTCTCAAATCACATACATATACTCTTGTTTGAGACAGTTACTGAATACTGACACTAACTGGTTTTCCTATTACATTTAGTGTTTGAATTTTAAAAACCTCTCATGTAGTCTTGAAAACTGAAAGGTCTGTTTTTCATACCAGTCTTCTGGATTTTCTAGAATAATAAACGCTTTTGACTGAAGACCATAGTTTTTGATTTGAGACACAGCACATGACAACAATCATGACCATGGCAGAAAATTGTAACAGAGCTCATTAGTCTGTTTAAAACTGCTGTGCATGAAATCACTAAAAATTTTACAGTTTGACTTGGAAACCAGACAACTAGAGATATTTTGCCTCTGATGTGCCATCTAGTGAAATGTAAATTTTAATCCTCCAAATGTACATAATGTATGCAGGTGAGTGTGTGAACAATGCTGCACACATTGATACTGCTTCTGCATGCGCATACAAAGTCATGTGTCAAGTACAAACAGGCCTTTAGGACTCAAACAGAGATAAGATCATTTGGAGTTTGACTCGACTCGAGTTTGTAGGTAACTGGGTCAGTTTTAGAAAGGAACATTTTCTCCTGTGCCTGATTAACTCTGATCCTGTCCATGAATTTAATTCTACTCATCTTTGGTAATTGCTTTATTCTGGTCAGGGTTGTGGTGGATGCAGAGCCTCTCCCAGGGACACTGTGTGCAAGGCGGGAACACTCATTTACACCTAGCGGTAATTTAGCATAGCAAGTCCAGAAAATATCAAGAATTTTTCTTCTGTATATGAGAGATAGCTACCGTAAAGAATAATCATTAAAAATGATGTGAAAATGGTGAAAGAAACTGTGAGGTTTAAGGATAGAAGTTTTTCATCCTACAACACAGAAATAGCTGTTTCATAAGAATTTGAAGAAGCCAAGTCATGCAACGTTAAAAAGGTTATGTCTTTGGGCAGGTTGTGGTTCTTATTATGACCACACTCTTGTAAATCCAGCAAAATCACTTTGAGTTCAGGGACATCAAGAAGCACTGATATAAGAGGCCTTGTGAGAAATATACTTTATATACAGTACTGTGCAGAAGTTTTAGACCCTATTTTTTAAGTGCAACTTTTGTTATAGATGATTATTTTATGACTATGCATTGGATGTAAGTGAAAAAAGCAACATGTTATGTAACACACCACTTTTCACATAGAAAAACATAATGAAGGCAAATAAGTCTCCAGAATAACTGTGGCAGATTCTCCAAGATGCTCAGTAAAACTTACCAGCTAATTTCCTATTAAACCTACACAAACTGTACCTGAGATAACTACTTTTCTGTTTTTAAAAAAGCAAAGCGTTGTCACACCGGATATTGACTTTATTTAGTTTATGACTGTTGACTACTCTTTATAGTATATTTATATGTAAAAAAAAAATTTTTGAAGGCATTGTTGCTTTACAGCATTTCATTATATGTGCCTAAGACGTTTGCACAGTACTGTACATATATATGAGCAATGTTCTGAGAACCTTAAAATGCGTTCAGTCCTTTCTGTTTAGTAAGCTCTAATCATGCTTCATTCATCAGCTGCGGTTTTATTTGGTTCACCGCATAATAAGCACCTCTCTGTAATCTGGAGCCATCACAGTTCACCATATGGAGCAAATCAAGAGCACCACTTTTGAGGTGTGCATTTGTAGTAAAAGAGGGGAAAAGGTACGTTTAGAACTCTAGAGCAGAGAGGTTCTTTATGAGAGAGGGTTCCAAGAAGAACCAATTTACCAACCAAAGAACATGGGACCTTTTTTTCTAATGGCATACAGTTGGCCACAAAACATTGGTGTATGTATTTTTTTTTAGCTCCATTTTCTGTATATCCTCTTTTCAATGTCTGCTTCTTCCCTATCACATGACAACTACCATTTCTGGGTAGAGGCCAAAGCTAACATTTGCCTTCTCTGAGGTACAAGACACCAGACACTGTGTCTTCTCAAACTTTTAAACACACCTCCATATGTGTGAGCTACCCCTGGCTTGTGTCTCTTTGAATCATATGGTCGAGAGGAAAACAATAAAATTCAAAAATAAATAAAGAAAGAAAGAAAGAAAATGAGATGAGGATAGAGGTGAAATATTTCCTTTATCTTTGCACAGTCACTTTGCAGAGGTGATTATTAAATGCAACTACTTCCTAATGAAGGAACTGATGCATGATAGAGACTGTTGTAGCTGAACGATTGGTTCAACCATCACAGAACTGTCATTTTGCCAATGCACATTACAGAAGGACCAGCAAGGCTTTAGTAAGCCCTTAATGGCAATGCACATTTGTAAAATGATCTGGAGTTCCATTTAAGGAGGAATTAATCTTTAGAAATCATTGTATTTGTGTTTTGAAAAATCAAAGAGATCATATTGGGGAAACTTTTGTCACTAGTCAAAATTTTCTGCTTTTTTTTTTTTTTTTTTCATTGTTTGTTGTAGGTAAAGTAGGTAATTTAGTGATAAATGTTCATTTGTCTAGATTGGAGAGATGAAATTAGTCAAAAACTCCAAGTGGTGAACTCTAGCCACCAATTCCAGTAGTAGAATGAGCCGAAAGGCTGTTAAACACCCTGCTGAAAATAACACAAGCTCAAATCCTGAGTTTTACAATTGGATGAACTCTTAGACTGTTGCACCACTTGGGAGCCTGTAATAAACTTTGATAATGCCATTAGTCTTTTAGTCATTAGCTTTTCCCTCTCTTCAGCTATGTGATTCTAACAAACTACTCTCAATCTGTCAGCATTTCATTTAACAAAGCTTTGTGGTAAAATCCATTTGATATGTTGCTTAGCCACTTATTTAATCCAGATATATTGCACCACTGTTTTGCAATTAGCAGCCCTGCTATGTTGCCAATGCCTGGGTTCACATACAGTAGCTGTACCATGCCACCAGGTGTTCCAAAGACCTGGTTCAGGTATGCTGGAAGCTGAGCTAGAACAGGAAAAATGTGGAATGTCTGTGAAGGTAGCGGACTACATTTTGACTTATGTTCAATTTTGATTTATAACGCCAATCAATATGGTCAAAACAGATACATTATTTCAACTTAATATTTTTATACTTTTAATTAATATTTTGATAAAAGCTTCTCACCTATTTGTCAAGCGCCCTGTGAAAACCCGTCAGAGGTCACTATGTCTGAATTCAAGCAAACAGACAAAAATGAAAAAAAAAAAGACCTAATTGAAAGAACCAGGTATGAATTTTCTTACAGAATGTTTATTATAATATGTAGATCAATTAAACACAGGCATACATGTTATATTACACAAGCTGTGTATGTCCAACATCCTGCCTCTCAGATGTCTTACACATCTTTGATTCTAAGTTTGGATGCCATCTGTGTTTTCACAGCCCTGGGTATGTGGTGGTGTTCATTTCAAAAGCCCAGGCAGGAGGGTGAATGTGTTGACAGGTCCAGTTTACTGCTCTTTCTCTTAGCATGCAGAATGTGCCACGTCTGACCTCCACTGTGCTTCAACCCAACAGAGCTGAATTATTTACAAACAATGACAATGTCTATCCATTCTCTCACTTTGTACACAGAGGAAACACAGTAGCTCTATTGGAAATACAAACATTACATTAAGTGGTAATGGGATCACTTAGATTAGCATTTGTATGGGAAGAATAACCAAGACTGTTGGTTCTGGTTGGGCTTCCTTGGCTGGACCTTGGACACAAATTGAGACATTTGGAATCAATCAGTGAACAAGTATTCAAGACAGACAGTAAACAAAGTCAACATGTATTGGGATTTTACCACTGCAAATTCTAGGAGAGCACACCAAAAGAAGTATGCAGTGTAGTAATTGTGTGCAAGGTTCAAATTAACAAACCTATTTCATTATTCATTTAAAAAAAATTACAAAATTATCCAGAGTTTTTCTCAGGAATTTGTGTGAACTCAACTTTTAGTACATGACTAGGCTTAATCCAAGTTGGACTGGCCTATTGGGACAAGTCTTTTCAAGATTTCTGCCTCTGGCTTTGGTCTCTATGGGCGGCTGAGAGAAAATTGGGCCATCTTTGGTGTATTCTCAGTTGCAAGTTTGTGCACAGAAACAGAGTCCTATCTTACAGTACCAGAGCGGTAGCATGAAAAGCACCTTGTATTATAACATAGGACAATGGGCTCTATTCAGACTTGCTGTCCTAACTGGTGTGCATTGCTTAGCATGGTCATTGGCTGCCTGGACAATAAGCATTGTTCTTGGTGGTCTGCAGTTTCAATAAGAGGCAGACTCTGTTATTCACATTAAGAGCAAGTCTGTTTGTCTCAGCAGAAACATGCCCCTTGAAGTAAAATGGCTGGAATAAACTGTTCCTTTATTCCCTTTGGTCAGTTACTTTATACTCTCAATCAAATGACTCCATTGTTTCAGCCTTTGGTCTGAGCACAAGGAACAGTTTGTGACACATTGACTTGACACAATCAGATTATGCTGGTTGAATGGCTTTTCCAGATCAGTGAGAGTGTGCCCAAACAATAGGTAACTTGTAAATGAAACAAGTATAATATTCATTGAGCATAGATTCATACCGGTGTAGTCTAGAGGAACTGTGAATCCAGTTATTGGTATTCACTGTGATTTGCCACCTATGGCAATGTGTACCATGTAAGTGAAAGCAGTGAATCAACATGAATAACTTGGCTTAGACACTATTTCTGCAAAGATCTTGCTTATGGAGAACCACTGTAAGCAATATTAATTAATTCATTTGTCTTCGGTAACCTCCTGGTCAGTGTTGCAGGGGATGCAGAGCTTATCTTTGGCACAAGACAGGAATACACCCTGCATAGCACACCAGTTGATGACAGGTCATCACACATAAACACACGCTCATTCACACTGAGGGTCAATTTAGAGTGTCTAAATCATCTACCAGCCTGTTTTGGGAAGGCCAGTGTACACAGAAGAAGCTCATATGTACATGAGGATAACATGTGAAACTCACACAATAGTAACTCAGGATCAAACCCTGGAGTTGTGAGGAGACAACACTGTCTGTTGTGCCACCAAAACCAATAATACTTAAATGGATCCACTGATTATCACTGATTATATCACAGCACAGTTGAATGCTTAAGTTTGTGTAATTGTATGTCTTGGACAGTAGCTCTGACTGCGATATGTAATCATTTCTATAGTAACACACTATGTTTACACATGGATTCTATAGTGGATGTTCTACAGAAACAGATTTAAAAAGAGAGGCTAGTGAGGGAATGACAGTTTGTACCTGTAACAGGAACTAACCTGTTTCACAGATGTTCCACAACATTAAACATAAGTATAAATAAATAAAAATGTCATACATAACATACAGTAATGGGAAGCAGAAACCAAGTTTATAAAATTATTATTATTATTGCTCTTTATTACATGGAGTCCAGGAGCCATAGCAGGGGTCATGGCACAGGTAGACAGGATTATCACAGGCATATCCAAATCCACAACTCAAGAAACTACAGTGTGATAATTCACATGACAAAATGCAAAAACACACAAACTAATTAAGGGCTAAACACAGAATAGGTGTATACATTTGGGAAACAAACCAATGGCATGACAGGGGCGGAGACAGGACCAAAACCAAAACAAAAGGCATGTGGCAAAACATGGCAAAAGAAATTTACATGGGAAATAACAAACACATACTATGCTGGGATCCGTACTGGATGCTGAGAGGGGGAATTGAGCACATTGTTCTTTAATAAAGCAAATAATCTAATTTTTAGCAAATTACTGTGGGATGAGAAGAATAAAATATGGCATGGTGGTAACAGTAACTCCACTTAACATCAGGCTGCATCACACCACCCTGTCACTGATTATTTTCTCATAACAGCATGCCCTGTCATGTTTTGTTCCTTACTTTTTATTATGAAAAGTAAAATGTGTCTAATAAATGTTTTCAAGGACACCTCAAATATTTCACTATGCTGGAGCTGACTTTCTCTGACATATGGCTTGGTGTCGGTATGTCAGAGTGTGTGGTTGTATGAGTTGGATACTGTTTCAGTTTCATCACCTCTTCACAGTCAATGCAGGAATGAAAGCTACGATGTGGGCGGCCCACAGCACTGACCGCAGGTTTCATATGAACATTCGCCTCATTCCATGCTTGAGTCATAAGAGGATTGTTAGAAGCAGTTTCATAAGGTGCAGCATTTTTGCCATTTGGAAAATTAAGATTACCTTTCTTAAAAATTCTGAGCATTATTCTGTTTTTTTTTTTTTTTTTTTATGTCTTGGACTTGTGGTCTTATGCTGTCATCAGAAGTGTGCCTTGCGGTTTGTGTGGCATGAAATTCACTGGCTCTCTTCCTCATTCCCAAATGACAGAAGCCGTATGTGATCACAAGCGAACTTGATTGTGGCTGCCATGTGCATATCGGGGTGTCTCTCTGGAATAGAACCAGAGTTTTAAGTGCTATTTCTCTAATTCTTGCAAAGTAAAACTGCCACATTTGGTACTATAATATTAACCTTTTTACCATTCACACTTGGATCCTTGAATCCTTTTTTTTTAGCTTTAATGAAGCCAAAGCTTTGTTGCTTTATTTGCTTTGTTGTGTGGTCTAAATAACATGTGGATGTGAAAGGTTAGTTTGTAGAATGAATGTCGGCAGAGGATTCGTTTAACGTGAGGAAGAGAACAAGAGATGAAATAGTCTTCGAGAATCAGGGTATATTGAAGAATTTCTGAAAATAGACGTGGGTATGAATTTAGATCATGAACAAGCAGTCTGTAAATTTTGTTGACTAAATCCACAGAAGGGGAGGGAGAGGACTAATAATGAGAGAGAATGTGTCTGGTTGGGATCAAGAGGAGGTAGTAGATCCTTTTACCTGAGGCTAAGTGACACAGACCTGTTATTATAGAAAAAGAATGTGTAAGTGCATAGACACAAATCAGTACAGAAGTGGAGTGAGTTTGTTCCTTTGCTATTACACACACTGAATCTGCTTGCTAATGTAAATGCTTTAAGGAATCACATTGTGAAAGAGCAGAAAGAAACGTGAGATTGTTAGATATAGAATATAGATATAGAGATACTGTGAGATATAGAAGAAGGAAGTTCTTTCACACTGACACCTGTTTTCCCAGTTTTTGTTTTTACGTATACAATTGAAAATGGATGGATTTTTAATCTATCATGTTTTTATTTTAAATAGATAATGAAACCTAGATTAAATAAGTAATGATCCTAGATCAGTAAAAAGTGCAATACATGTAACGGCTCAGCAAGAACTAAGGCAAAGCACTCAGCAGGTGCTGAGTCAGAGCAAGAAGTATGTGAGAAGAATGGGGAGCACGCGATAGCGTGAGTGTGTGTGTGTGTGTGTGGGGAGATATAAGCCAGAGTGAGTAAGCCGGAGAAGGTGGGGGGTGGAGACTCTCTGAGGATTGCGTGCGGACATCAAATGTTTACCTGTAACAAAAAAAGAGGGGAAGGTGAGGCCGGGAAAGAAAGCAGGGAGAAAAAAAACGGCTGTGGTTTACAGGAGTAGGCGGGGACCCAAAGCCAAAAGCATGAGCTTCGCACGCAACTTAACAATACAACCTTTATGAACGCTGTATTGCGTTAGCAGGTGAGCACACACGCTCACATTGTCAATGGAATTTGAATAGCAGAATTTGCTTATCTCAAGCAGTAGGTCACATTGTGAAACCAGTTCATTTTTAAAAAGCCTACACACAGAAATACCCAGTACACCTTATAAATAACAAAAATAAACCTTATACTTTAATGAATGTCAAAGATTTCCCTCTTACATTAATAGGAAGGCCTATTAATTATTGGTAGTGCCTGTACATGTATATGATAAGGGGACAAAAACCTGTGGAACTTACATTTTTTTATTAATTGTTGTTGGTCACTAACTAGCATTAACTTCAAGTTACGAGCAAAACAAACGTTATAAAATATATATATATTACGTCAGTGCTTGCTTGTTCCTTGTATTTTTAGTGTCAGGTATGCATTTTATCTTTTGTTTTTTTCCAAATAGCTCTGAGCAGCTATAGTCAGTGCTGTAGCTCAAAATAAAATAAAATAAAATGAAGTTTTAATGAATAAATGATTAAATTTAGGTGTCTAATTTTCTTTGCCATTATTTAAATTTATTAGCATTATTTAAATGTATAATTGGTAAATATATATTAAATTAGTCAATTAATTAAAAAAGATTAATCAATTTTTAAAATAGTTACAGTCACAATTCAATGTAATATATATCTTAATAAAATATAACCCTACAGATCATCTGCAGTAATTCAGCAGTATGGGCCTCTGTGAAGAGAATCCAATTTTAAAATAAAATAATAATGATAAAAGTATGATGATAAAAGTAAAATAATAAAATAAATAAATAGTAAAATAATGACTAAATCAAAGGTCATAGCCCTTTGCTTGGTGTGTGATGAGGCACACTGATTGTATCCTTGTGTATTAAGAACAGATTCTGTCTGTGACCTGAGGTGTTTATGGCCAATTTGTGGGCTTGTGATATGAGGGTGGGTGTGTGTAAGCGAAATGTGAGTGCTTCAGTTTGTATGTACAAGTCTTTACGTGTGTGTGTATGTGTGGAAGGTGCTGATACACTCGCACGCGTCCCTGGCTCTCCACCTCTCTGGAGCGCTGGCAGTAAGAGAGCAGGCACAATGAGCCGCATTGTTCTGGTGGCAGGCCCCTGCGTGCTCACACTCCCTCCTCTACCTGCACTCGCAGACAGGTGTATTCCTCCTTGTCACGCATAGCCACTGTGCCAACACCCTGTATTAAACCTTGCTGTGCAAGACACTGATGCAGGATCAGCTCTCTTAATCTTTATTCTAGTGAAGACTGAAGATAACAGCTGATCCTAAATCACCACCCTGCCTTCAGTCATTGCACTACATATGCAGTATATTGTGGGTTAGCCTTAGCCATAGAAGCTATAGGAATTATTTGATTTGCTAGAAGGAATTTACTGAACTGAAACATACATTTACTATGACATATTGCTATTTGATCAGATATTTTACCTGGAAATCAAGTTTCGAGTTTATCCAGACAATTAGAAATAAGGTGTAAATGGGTTAACCTCTTAGTGGTGCGGCGTGGAGGAAGCTATCAAGGTTAAACTGTGTAGCCTAAGTGTTTCAAATGCGGTTGACGAAGTCATATGTACTAGGCAGGGGTCATTAATTACACAGCTTTGACTGCTCTGAGAAGTCAATGAGGTCAAAACATCAAGTTAATGAGGACAAAACCCACTAATGTTTAACATGAAACAGCAACAAGAATACCAACCAACGTTTTCCATTTTAATTGAATTCAGTTTGTTTCCAGCCTGGCCTTCCTGCCCTTCCAGCTTTGAACCGTGGTGGTTTTAAGTGTGGTATTTCCCACAGCAAGTTCCAGAATCTTCAAGGAAATAGACATGCTGGCCCAGTGCTGCCCTTTCACTTGGCGAGCCAACATGGCAATTCAATTCCAAGTTTCCTGGCTGCTGTTTATGAAACAATTGCCAGATGAATAGCAAATAGCAAAAAGACATGGCCAGCGAAAGGAAGGGAGGAAAACTGAGCAGGTGTCTACATGTACAACATATATCTACTCTGGTGTTCTCACATAGGAAGTCAAAACCACATTTCTGCATTTTTTGGCACTCATATATGTTGGATCCCATAAACACCCAAGTGCTTGGTTAGTAATTGCTGCAATCTAATCCTCCACTCTTGCTAAACCCATCATTGAGCCTGGATCTTGAGACCACATGTGGAAACATTTGTGTCCAGCCTTGCTGAATGGAACCCTGTGTTATAGATAACTTTCAACATGGGGACATCTCTCTGTCTGAAGCTGTAATGAGTCTTATAGAACCAAGATCACCCTAAAAACCTTTTTCCGCTCTCATGTAAGTGGTGTTATTTTCCTCTTAAGGACCCCACCTCTGATCCAGCCATGTTTATAATTCTCAAATAGATTTGTGTCATGATCACCCTTAAAGACCTTCTTCTGCTTGAGCTTCTGAACAATTTATGGGGCTTGTTTTATGACCAATTTTCTTTTTCTCCAAGTCAAATTGATTTAGTTTTCCTTTGTTTACATTATTGCTGATGTAAATATGAATTTGATAAATGTTATGCCATTTCTACTTTTTTTTTTGAAAATTATTATTCATTGTATTATTAGTGTTCTGGTCAGTCCACTCATGACTGAGGTTAGGTTATTTTGAGGGATAGAAAAGCAATAACAATAAAAGAATTCAGAATATTGTTACTGGCACACTGTTAGTGAAAGGGAAGAAGGCGCGCACATTTAAGGACTGTTTACTTTTTTCTAAAACCCATTAGTGTGGTTTTATGATCATTCTGATTGCATACAGTAGGTGTATTATCTGTGCAAACAGAGTCAAGTTGCATAAGTGGGAATAAATATACTTTAATGGTTCTTAAAGAATACAGAGTAGTAAAAATAAGTAGGAAAATACTTATGTGACATTAAAAGCTATTCAAAATAAGTTTCAAAAATTATTTTGTTAAATGTCATCTGGTTCAGTCCGTATTAATGAGTATAATGATCTTAGAATTCTGACCTTAACTAATCACTTAAGGGACAACAAACATGCAAGACAAGAGGAAAAAAACCTTCACAGCAGCATAGTGCCTGAGGAATGCAAGCCAGGAATGCTGTTGAGTTACCATAAAGGGGTTTAGATGGCTGAAAACAATGTCTTTGTGTTTTCATCCAGGGTTCTAGTCACGCAACTCTATGCACGGAAATCTCCAACAACTTTTCAACCTGGACACACAAGCAAGCAATCAAGTACCTGCAATTGACAGAATCGCGTGCAATTCAGGTACCCCTGGATTGTACTGGAAAAGTGCCAGGAAAGGTGGTTTCAAAAAGAAGTAGTGGATCTAGGAATGGAATAATTTCCAGACTTACTTGAATAACAGAAGGAAACACTACGAACACAATAACATAAACATTTCAATAGCCTATAAATATGTGATTGGTTTCTTAAAAACAGACCACATTCCTGGTTAAAGCTTGTCTGTAAACAACTTACTAACTAGTCTTCTTTACCACAGCTGAATATTTTGCATCTTTCACATCTTTACACCACGTTCTTGATAAACCCAGTGAAGTACTGTGTGTACCTATAATGGCATTCATTCCAAAGACATCTGCTCAGCAAAGTGAATTTCCCCAGAAATCCTGACTTCATTAAATGCCATTTTACTAATTTCCTGTTTGGAATCTGTTCGAAAACACATGCACTAAAAATCCAACAAAGAACCAGTCTCAATTCAAATGGTCCATAAGTCCACAATTACATCTGTATATGGAATAAATTATCTTGGGGGAATGAGGCTGGATACTGGAAATTGAAGAAGTAATTGGAAGAAGTAAATTATGCCTTGATTTCTTTAGTAAATTTAGCTAGTAAATTCAAGAAGAAAAAAAAAAAAAACTTCTCAGACTGAAGTAGCATCACTAACAATTTAGCAGTTACAACTTTTAAAGCCATATCAACCTAATGCATACCAAAGCCATATCAATCTTTGTTTTTTAACTAAATATTAAGATTAGGGTAGGGGTGGTGGTGGGGGTTTGGACACTGACTCTCTTGTGTTAAAAATCCAATCCTGATGTCCTGCGTGAAAGACCAATAAGCAGTGACAGCCATGCTGATTTGTCATCTGCCATGTTTGTATTGATGAAGTCAATACAATTTGTGTTGTATGAAGTCACATACAGTATGCTCATGAGAAATATTGAGACATCCAAGGTTCTGTGAGTCAGGTACATTGGTTGAAACACTGATTGGTGAGAATCTGAACGTGGGTGGTGTTTTATTCTGGGCATATCTTTAATGTGGGAGTTTGATGTCTGAAGCTTAATTCAGGACAAAAGCCAGTGAAAGCTGTTATTACATCTGGACTATGTCACATTTTCAACAGGGGAGACGATTGAATAATCTTGTAGTGTGACCCAGGCATAAGATAGATGAAAACATGTCCACATAGCTAGATTTCTAATCTTGGTGGCTCAGTGGATCACATTGCTGACTCATCCTGACCATGACTTACTGTCTGTGTGGAGTTTGGTGTGTTGTTATCTGTGTTTGTGTGGGTTTCCTCTGGGTTTTTTCAGTTTCCGCCCACTGTGGATTAGCTATGCTAAATTGCCTGTAGGTCTGAGTGAGTGTGTTAATATGTGTGTGGATGGTGCCCTGTGATGGACTGGCATCCTTTCTGGGCTAGATTTTCCCGTCTCGCACCCACAGCACCCACGGGATTTGCTCTGGAATCACTCTGACCCTGAACTGAATGAATGGCTTTCTAATCTTTAGTTAATTTCCAAAACAGTGAGCAGGCACTCACTAGGATTCTCCATCTCTTATATTGGGGATTTACCTTCCTATCAAGATCAGCTGTAACCCAAAACTTTGAAACTTTGAAAAAGCTGGTAAATACTCCCTCAATGAGCAGGAACAGAAATGATTCATTAGGTATGGCAGCATTTTACAGACTTTATGCAAATTCATCCCTTAAAAAAAATCCCTTCCAGTTTAGGCAATGCCCACTTCCAGTTTAGATGCAGATATTTGAAGCACTAGACAGACATAGGCTACGTTTACATGCACATCAAATTCCATCGATATTCGGGTTTCAGCCATATTCTGAATATGATGTTTATATGCGTAGAGCCATCAGAATATTCCTGTATATACGGTTATGTTTAAACGGTAAGTATGTAAATAGTAATTGGAATATTGCCAAAATTCTGATTAATATTGGAATATTTATGTGTATGTAAACGTACCCACTGATACAGATATGACAGAATGACAATAAAGCAACTTGACTTGATTTGAGATACAGATAGTGGCATTGTGTTACACTCCTACTGTGCAGAAGTGTTGCGACTTGCTGTAATACTGGTTGCTGTTGTTTTTTTTAATCAACGTTTTTTGGACAAACGCAGGTCAACTGAAATCCAATTCTTGGGCTGATGTGTGTTCCCAGTCTGCTCCTGATGGCAGCTCTGTCACTGAATCCCCCATGTAACTCAGGATTACAGCTCCACTCGCCTTTACTTCACCAGGATGTGTTATACAGGGCATCTTCAGGACTCCAGTTCCGGGAATCCACTCCTCTTTTTTCTCACGCTGTGCTTCAGACTTTCAGATTCCTGAAATAAAAAAGCGCGCCTGGAGGTGAGTAAGACGAGTGAGGTAAGAGAAACAAGCAGAGCATTCATGAGAAGGTGATTCAAAGCGCCGACGCTGTTCTCTCTCACTCTTACGACAGCTGATAATTATCTTCCTCAGCAGTGTTTAGGCGAGAGGCTCACACGCTATGGCCCCCCGCGGCGATCATTAAGCGTCACACAGCTACTTGCTCAGTCAACACTACATATATATATTATATATATACATACACACACACACACACGCGTATATATATATATATATATATATATATATATATATATATATAGAGAGAGAGAGAGAGAGAGAGAGAGAGAGAGAGAGAGAGAAATAGTAATATTGAGTAATTAGGGTAATATTTTGCATCATTTTTTATAGTGTTTTACACACACACACACAAAAACATAGATAGATAGATAGATAGTAATATTTGGGTAATATTTTGCATCACTTTTTATTGTTCTTTACACACACACACACACATATAGATAGATAGATAGATAGATAGATAGATAGATGGATAGTAATATTGAGTAATTGGGTAATATTTTGCATAATTTTTTATAGTGTTTATAGTATATATAGTATATATAATTGGGTAATATTTTGCATCACTTTTTATTAAAAAAATAAAATAAAATCTATTATATAGATACAAGTCAACAATCTAGATTAATTCGTTTACTCTTGATCATTTCCACGTGTTCCTAGTGAGTGAGTGAGAAACTCCCACAGAAACTCCATTACCCGGCATGCTGTGTGCGCGTGAGTCAGGTGAACTTGGCAGATGGCTTCACGTGCAGCAGAGTGTAATGAGTGGGATTTCCTGAGCGCTGCATTGGAGCGCAGGAGGAACTAGAGGCAGAGTCGAGGCTGCGTCCTGTACATCTGTCACACCGGAGCTGAAGGAGTCCTAGCCAACAGCGCCTGGAGTTTCCTTCCAGGGCTACAGCCTTGGGCGAAGTTTGGTACAAAACCTGCGCGAAGTTTATTACCATTTCGGGGATTTAATTCATTTTTTGTGTCCGTTCAATGGATATTTCTCATAGTTTTACAGCCGGATGCAGTGTGCACGTGGAGGATTTTGCTCTTCGTTTCCACAATCCTGCATTTATGTAATGGGTTTTTTGGAGGAGTTTGACTTGGAGGATGGTTTTAGTGTGTGTTCTCGCTTGGCTTGCTGTTCATTCCTGGAGATAAAGCAGCCTATGTGGAGGAGCCATACTGTGGTGTGCGCGCGCGCCCCGGCAGACGGCTGGCTCTGTGCAGGGATTGAACACCGGGATGTCCATGCGTGGCCCGGAGACCGACACAAGCACGCGCTCAGTCTGGATTTCCCTTGCTCTCTCGGCTGATTTAGGAATTTCTTTTGGAAATGGGCTTATGGATGATACCATGGTTGATCACTGAAGAAGTGATGCGCCTTTCAAACTTACCTCTGCCTGACTAAACCAATGTCTGCTTGTCAGAGATAAAAAGCAGCAGCAGCAGCAGGTACAGTGTCAGTGTCTCACACTTCTATAACTTTCCAGCTAATTATATCTACTGCATATACTTTATTTCATATTTCATAGTTTTCCATGAGCAGTGTGATTGTGGAAGCTACCCAGGGAGCAACAGCCATGAAGTCTTTTTTTTACTGTTTATTGCTTTAAGTTACAGTCTCTTTTAAAAAGAAGATGCACATAAATTCACCTGCTGGAAAAGATTGTGCTCTCATACCGTTACTCCCACTTCAATGAGTCAGTAAAACAGCGCCTACCAAGGGCAGCTAGCTTTTAAAACACTTGTGTGGTTGTGGGTTCAGTGTGTGAATGCTATTTAAGTATGGCTAATATTGTGTGTTTGGTCTACTTTCCATATCCAAATAAACTAATGAATGCATAGTCTGTTTTAACCAAGCTGCACCAGTTTGCCACATGCACTCTCTTTAAAATCTTTTTACATTTTTATCAAAAAAAAAAAAAAAAAAAACCTTGTACATCACTGACAGCATCGAAGACTTGTCATAGGACAGCCGAAAGGATACTGGATAAAAACTGTCAGAAACTTGTTTACTACTGAGAGGGTAGTGTTTTTAATAGAGGAAGCAGGTCTGTCATAACTAATGACTTTGTATATACTGGTGTGATTAAAGGTTTAATTGACATTCTGTTAAACCTGATACCATGTGCACAGTGACACCACTCAGGTGTGACTAAAGTAACATGATGTGGTTTCTACTGATACATGAGACAGAAGTCACCCATTTATGCTGCCAATTTGTCAAAGGGTGGACAGGGAGCTGTAAAAGCTGACCCTTGTTAAGGCCAGAGCAAGGCCGTTCGGTCAAAGCAACATTTCTGGGCAGGGTGGAATGGGTTCGTCATAGCGATGGTCTCATAGCTGGAGTAGATCGTGCACAGTGTATTTTGGAATAAGGGAAACAATGATGGAACTGTTTGTGTTGGCAAAACTGCTGCTTTTGTTGGATAGCAAGTGTTCTCACAAGAACAAGATCTGTACAAATGTTCTGCTCGTAGAAACCCCACCCTGCCCACCCAGATCTCTTAAGAGCACACCATTAGACCTCTTTCCTCCCAGCTAAAAGGATTTAGGGGTTGAGGAGTGGGAATGGCCCACACCCACTCTATTCTCCACCAGAACAATGCAGTAGAATAGCCTCCTGAAGACAGGCAAGCTGTCACAGGGAAGCCTGCTGTTTGCAAATGGCTGAGTGGGTGTAAATATATATACTTCAGTTGATTTGTTTTTCCTCGCAGAATAAATGCATATCACCAAATTAGTACATTGTTTAAGAGTAATAAGAGGTTTGCTGCTAATGTTGTTGCTAATGAATGTGAAAAAGGTGATGCTAGTTTTCTGCAAAGGCAATGTACTAACTGGTTCTAAGTAATGTTTATTATTTCTGACAGCTTTTGCCAAGTTTTTTTTCGTGATGCCTTTACTTTACAATTGGCATGAACCTTCTAGCCATACGCAGGTGAGGGATCACAGTAAACACCTCTGCCCTCAGGATTCCACTCGTGCCATTTGGAAAAGCAGGAATGCTAGGGAACTGGACGTGACTAAGACAGGAAAGGACATGTCTTAAGACCCTGACTTCTTTTAAGATTCTGCCTCTCCTTCTCCCTTCTGTACCCCCACCATTGTCAACACCGTGGACAGAGACCCCACTATGTGGCTGTATAAAGAACAGGGCAATCTTACCTCCTTTATGTACCCCCCTCATTAAAATCCTTTTTGAACAAGACCCCCTTTCTCCACTGAAGAGGGACTCTCTGTCCAATGCCAAATGACTCTCACGGCGGGTATTGATGGTGGGACACTTGCTTGAACAAAAGGAGCTGAAGTGTCAAATAAACTTGGTCAAAGCCCCCCTGACATTAGAATTCCTTTATCAGCTGCCCCCAGGGCGAGACAAAGACCGATTTTGTGTCCACCAACAAGCATTGATAAAACACCGAGCCCTTTTTGTAACCCCTCTCCCCACACTCAACTCGATAGGTTCTCATCTTCCTCATTCTCTTGTGACACTTTCAACTGGAAAGTGGGAAGTGTGTGTAGAGGGTGCAGGAATGCATGTCAGCCGTGTTTTGAAGGAACATCTGTGCTGAGTTCTAGGGTTATGCTGCAGTAGGTTCTTTAAGGTTTCAAACTCAAAGACCTTTGGGTAAAAAATGTTCCTGAGATGTAATTTTGTGGTGGTTTGGGTGGATAAGTGGTCTGTAAAGGTCTGAAAAGGGTCTAGTGGAGGGCAGTGGTCATGCTAAAGAACTCTGCTGTGGTGTTATGTGATACAGCTGTGGTAAGCCACAGTGGAGTTATGTATTAGGACTCTGACATGCTTCCAGTGCTGTTTCCCTGGCCACCAAAAATTACATACTCAATCCACCAGCAGCTGTTTGCACTCACAGCTCTTCATTAACTTAATTTAAACTGGAACCACTGTTTAAAAACAATTAATATTGTTTATAGATGTAATTGTGTCTTTAGAAAGAGCCAAAGTAAATAATTGAAATGGATGCTCTGAAACAAAACATATACAGGAATAATAAGCAAAGACATGCAATTTTGCTTGAGTTCTTGTTACATCCTAGAGTTCTTGGTATATCTTACAATGCAATGCAATTGTGGCAGACAAGGCAGACATTCAAACTAAAGTTCTGGTGTCAACAATATTTCCTTTCTAGAAATGTTGATAATAGAAAGGGACTAAGTAATAGTGAAGACAAAAGCAAACATCTGTGTAGTGTCTTGGCTAAGGAGAAACCTGAGAGAGATTATTAGGGCTTGACACCTCAGGCTGTGCTTGTTTTGTGGCTTGTTTTGTTTGGTACATTTTTGTGTAATTGGTTATCCTCCCATTTTCTTTTTGTAATATACCCAACTAATTTAACTAGCTACAATTTTGACTGTGCCTTTCTGTTTTTGGCCAGGCCTACTTATCTCTATCCAAGTTAACTATATACGTAGATAGAAAATAATAACGCATGTCTTGTTGTGTTTAGCTGAACGTATCATTTTCTTGGATGTAGCTTGGAAATAATTGCTGTAGGTGCAGACTTTAGAACCAGTCAAGGAATTTCCATTGAGTAGGCGTTACAGAGTGTTTTGATCTGGTATCAGGTGTTGATGGATGGGGCAGGATTGTGTGGAGTGGTTGGACTACTGTGGTGGCGGATTTTGGAACTGCTAACAGTGGCTTTAATAGTCTACTACGTCACTAGCATGCAGCTTGTGTGATAATGTCTTGCCTAAATTATTTGGATCTATAATTGCTTGCAAGAAGTTTACTACACACCCTTGCCATCAGTTGTCGAACCTGATAGTGTAGCCATTGCCATAATGTTGCACAGTGCAAGACTGTTTGCCAGTAAGTCATTAGAAGTTCAGCTTGGGTGACATCTTCAGATGATTTGGCTTAGCTTACTGACGGGTGTAAAGTATCCAGTAGATCAAGAAAATACAGAATGGAAATCAAAGCAGCTCAGACCCTCATTATATAAAGCTTCACAACATCTCAGCTTTTCAGGCATCCAGGTTTCCCCTGAATGCATCAGATAGTAAAGGTGCATCTTGTCAGATGTAGGACACCCTCCTATTTTGGGTGGTGGGCCATTCCCAGCACAGCAGTGGCAGTGACATGGTGATGGTATTTTAATATCATCCATTATTTTAATGTGAGGTTCAGGTTCAGAAGTATGATGAGACAGTTTGTGAGCAAAAAATAACAACTATCAGGTGTCATGTAGTCATTAACTGATGGGCTATACAGTAGCTTATAGCCTCAAACTGTAATTTCCCAGCAAAGTCACTGTGCTTGATGTACTCGTACAAGTGTCACACTAAAATGCCACTGCCGTGTCACTGTAACGGCTGTGCTGACAATGGTCCATCATCCAAATTATAACCTAATATTATAATGTCCATGCCAATTAACATAATAATGTCCACAGCAATGTATTATATATGGTAGGTGTATAGGATGCCACTGTGTTAGTGTTAGTGTTTGTGTGTAATTGAAACATATTCTCATTTATATTAAATTATATTAATATTTATTCTTTTCACCTGAGTATTCAGGAACTCTTAAGAGGTCATCCATGACTTCCTGTTTCACACAGAAGCCAAAATCTTTCGGTCATTCTTCATCATGGGAAAGATTAGAGGACACTGAAATGAAATGAGACTAAATTAGACAGTGGCTCTAAAATAGCTAAAATGTCCATATCCACTGTTAGGGCAGTGATTAAAGGCAATGATTAAAACATTTAAAACAACTTGAGCTAGAATGAAGGATGAGGATGGTTAGAGAGGCAAGTGATGAGGATATGCAGAGAGGCAAAAATCTACATCAGTTAATGGTTAGAGTTTTCTCATATGCTCAGGGTGCAATTAAGCTAATTATGCACACAGTCATTTTTATAACATTTTACCCAACTTTTCCAAGAGTGCCAATAATTCTGTATATGTATATGGGCAGCATGGAGGCAAATATATATAGATGGATGGATAAATGGATAGATGGATGTTATCTTGCGTTTACCCGTTCACTCCTACCCTGTTTGCTCTGACTGTCTCTCTGTTTCTCTTGTGTGTGTTTAGAATGGCACTAAAGTTTGTCTGAGCAGGAGAGTTGTCATTTATTAGGGTGTAGAAACAATAAGGAGCTTGTCTCCAGGGTAGTAGGGCCTGAGACGGGGGTGGAGGGGTGGAATTTAGGTGGCAGAGTGGCCGAGCCTGAGATTGGGCAGCGTCCGACCAAGAACAAGCGCCTGTCTGACGGAGGCAACTGCTGACCCTTCCTGAGGAAAATGGCACCTTTGTTCAGAGTTGTATGTGTTTGTGGCTGGTGTGTGGGAACATGCTTGCCTGTGTATGTGTGTGTGTGTGTGTGTGTGTGTGTGTGTGTGTGTGTGTGTGTGTGTGTGTGTGTGTGTGTGTGTGTGTGTGTGAATGACAGTCTACAGGAGGGTAATGCCAGGAGAGTTAGGAAAACGTTTGTTCTGGCTCTTTAGTGCAGTATTATACGAAGTAAGGTCTAAATAATTTCTGTGTGTGTTTTATGATTAATATGTCTCACAGTACATACAAAATATGAGTAATATTGCTTTCACAAGACATTTGTTTTGTGTCCTCATCAATGTGTGTATTATGGGAAAGGCTATCTGGGTTATCGGTATAAAAGAAACTGGCAGCTCCTTACCACACGCTTGTCAGAAATCTTATGTTATTTGGCTTCCTGGTGCTAAGCAATGATGTCAACACTCCTGTTTTAAAAATAGCTTTTACTGCCACAGTCATTGCTCTCATTTGCAAATCATCACTCAATACTGCAGAATTTCAGATGAAGCTTACAAAGATTACTCAATTTTGTCACAACTTGGTATTGACCATTGCTGCATGCCTTGTCTAGAGACAAATCTCTCTCTCTCTCTCTCTCTCACTTTCATTCTTGTTCTAACAATGCTCTGAGTCACGGAAATACAGAAACAAAAATGAGCCTTTCTTACATAGGAGCATGTGAGGCGGGATCTGCGTGACTAGTCTTAAAGGAATTGTAGGCCCTGATAAGAGCTGAGTGCAGCAGCCTGATTTGTCTCTGAAATGAAAAAAGATTACTGCAGGGATTAGCAAGTCTATTAGTTAGCAGTTCTGTCATAATTTGTTGGTCTGCTGTTGTCACTGCTCTTTATGGTCCCACTTTGTGGTAGGTAAATATCAAGAGGATTGTACAGCATATTAAGTGGCTTTGGATAATCTCCAGGACAATTATGATTGTTATTAATGACTCATAGCACCCTGCCTGCTCTTGTTGTTTCTGTCTCTTTCTGTCCCTGTCATACACGCACACACACACACACACACAAAACACACACACTCACAGAGTCAGTGTGGAGGTTGTTTGGTCACTGCTCAAACACAGTTTTGACCAATTTATATAGATAGCGTTAGGATAGGATAGCACAGGATACTCATGGTGGAATAATTTCTTACAATTGCTTTTAAAATTTATCCATCACCCATAAGCTGATTCTCTTCTATCATACAACTGCTACTAATCTGGGAGGGGGAAGACTAACAGATGCCTGCTCCATAGCATGAAGCCATCACATCTTTAGAACTGCTGCCTGTGTAACAGCATAGGATAGCTCAACTTGAAGAAGAGACCTGTACTGTATGCATGAGCTAATGGAAACCTGGCCATACTTCCTAGCCGACCCTGGGCATAGATAATTGCACCACCCAGAAGCCCTTACTTAATTTTTGTCCATTTTGTCCATTGCATACCTGACCATACCTGAGTCAGTAATGACATATTTGGTTAAACCCTATGGTCTCTGATGTCCTTGATAATATATCAGAAATGAATTAAAATTAGGTTAGGAAATTATCTAGGGTTGGGGTTTAGGTGCGAAAAGCAACAGCTAGCATTTCAGTTTGTGTGATTTCTATCCTCCTTCTTTTTCCTGCCTTTATGCATCATGTGTTTCCACAGGTCAATGGAAGTACCTCAGGTGTGTGTTGATGTTCTACCTTCCTGCGTGTTATGTACTACCAGCATGATGCGGGAGGATATTTTGGATATTCACTGTATGTCAGCATGCTAGGAGGACACATCTGGCTCAGGTTACTTACTTGCCTGTCAGTAGTTTTTTTCCCCTTTCTTTTCCTTTTTTCCATGAAGGGCAGCTCTTCTGAGAAGAATGTAATTCCATTAAAGATCATGCCACCTGATTTACAACAGCTCCCTCTGGTGTGTTTAGTACAGAGCTTTCCTTAGGGCAGATCTGGAGTAAATGTCTTCTGCTTCCTCAGAAATTGCTTATTTGTCTCTGTTGGGAAGTTTGAGTCCTTTGGCTCTTTGGGCAACTTCAAAGTGCAAATTTAAATGATTTTCAATTCATTAGCTAGTCAGTGTTTAGTGGTACTTTATACAGCTAATGCTTCAGCAACTGTAGTGCAAGTATAATCTCTTTCTGTGGTGTTTGCTGCCACCATGTGGATAACCAAAGGCTCTGCTTCTGGACTGCAGGAATCTGTTCCACCACAAGGTGTTGCTGTTTTACGAATTTTCATCACTTTTCCTTCTTTTACTCTTGATGAATTGCGGCAGCAGGAACAGAGTGATAGTGTGTTAGATAAATAAGACATTCACATTACAGGCTTAGAATAATATTTAATTCAGTTATTCACAAAACACTGATGATCTGAAATTGGGATAAACGATGACCCATATTACCTGATATCTTATAGTCCTTGAATCCCCTGACATACATATATATATTCATAATTCGTATAAAGGTTTTATTGTAATTCCAGGCAGAAACCACATGTTTACAAATGACCTGCTGACTGAAAATGCTAAATAAACACAAACATTCAGCTTTCTTATGGATTACCACAGGGAGAATGTGGCAGAAGCTTTGATTATTTTTCACTACACAGCTGTTTCCTGGTTGATCGAATGCATTTTTGCTTGATTTCATAGAGCAGTTGTAGAGAGAATTACATAGAATTTATTTTCCGGGCTGTATGTTGTATAGAACATGTCCAAACACAGACAGTTTCTCTCAATTAATTATTTTTTCTTAACCCAGTTTTATTAATTATTGCTTATTTAGATGTCATCGTTTCTTTTTTTTTTTTCGTCCAGACACTAAGAATTGTATGCTTTGTATGTAAGAGTTCCTGTCAGTTAATTATAAATTATTATTTTTTTGTCCTGGGTTTATTATTAAGGTGTTAATCATTATTTCCTTCTTTAAATTTAAACCCATGACCCATTTTCTAGCTCTTTCCTATAACATAACAGCTGCCACTCAGCTTCCTCAGAGACATATGAAGCCATCCACTGCATCTTTTTGAACTGCTGCTGCTATGTCCCAGCTGGACACGCTTGGAGGAAAACTGCCCTCTTCCGCATACATGAGCTCACTAATGCCCACAACTGGCTACATGTAGAGTTGATTTATTAATCGCTTCCAGTTATGCTCTCCCAATTGCCCTCGCTTGGATTCCTGGCCCTAAACCAGCTGTTGTGGCATCATCAGGATGCAGACCCGCAAACTCGTGATAGGGTGAAGGCTTTTCCGCTGAGCTATTCATTATTTCTTGATCAGGTTGTTTTACGCAGTGGCTTGTATGAAAACATGTTTGCAGACGTTTAGTACTTTAGAGTTAGACAAGGTTCTAAAAGATGATGATCTGAACATTATTATTATTATTTTTTTTTCATTATTATTCTGTTTCTGATGTCTTCTGACTCGTATAACATAACAAACGCCACCACTACCATAAAAGCAGACAATAGATACTACAAATCTACCTTATCCATACTGTACATAAGACTTACATACCCTTCTTTGTCCATCTTTTTCCTCTCTTTGGATTAGCTATGCTACATTGCACCTAGCTATGGATATGTATGTTGTTCTAATTTATTCAGTAGTCTAATTGAAAACTAAACTAATTCTAAATTTGAGTATATAATATTAACCACTTAGACTACCAAATTATTATTTAATTTATCTTAAGGCATGTTCCTATTATAGTATAAAATCTTGTGGGTAGAATATATGGTCCTGAGAGTGAGGAATGTGAATCTGGACACGTCAGTGGTTCCTGTATGTTTAAGGGGGCTAAAAGCTGTTGTTTAGCCATTATGCTACAAGTTCCATTCTTATGTAGTGGAGAAGCAAAAGCACTGATGGTTTACTCACATAGAGGTTGTGGTAAGAACATCAGAAGTGAGGTTTCGGTCACAAATCTTTGCAGGTGGCTTGTTTTTGTTTATGTGTCAATCATCATTTGATCATTAGACTCTAATTCACATCTCATGTGTAGGAAACAGCAGCTTGGAACTGTTTGTTTTATCCATGTGTTTTGTTTTTATCCAACGCTTCTGGAACGTGATAGCTGACACTGTCTTCCTAAGCTTAGCTTGGGAAGCTAATATACTTTGCCACCAGCAGATGGTGGTGTTCTCCTCCTTATCAGAGCTGTGCAACCAGGCTTCTTCTCCCTTGCTGTAGAAACCTGTTGAAACACAGCAAAAAGCATTGGGTGTGTGAGCTGCTCATCATGTAGATTGGACTTTAAGATAAAGTAAGTGTCCATAATGCTTTTACTTGTTAGAATGCCTTTCAAGTTTCAAGTTTATTTGTCATATATACAAGTGTCAGTGACAATGTGCATTGAAATGCTTTTTGTGAGCCTTAGGCAGTCTACAGCAGTACAATAATAACAACAGAAATAAATAATAAAGGGGCAAGCAAGACAGAAATTTAAGAGACAAAAATGTAGAATAATGATTACAACAGATACACAATACAATACAATAACAATAAAAAGAAAAAAAAAAAAAAAAAAGAGAAAAAAAGTAGAGGTAGTCTACTTGTTAATGTTAATGGAATTGTTACTTGATATGTTAATGGAAATCAAGAATGTGAATGCCTTAATGTAGAGGTTCCTGACCCCCCTGCTCCTGGAGTACCCCATGTCCTGCACATTTTAGTGTTTTCCCTGCTTCAGATAATTAACAGCCCTTCCTGAGGTGCTCCAGGAACAGGATTGGGAACCTGTGCCTTAATGTAGTGGCCTCACAGTCAGCAGGTGGCACTGTGGCTTCACGTAAGTGCACTATGTATGCAAAGGTTCAAGGGGCTTGAAAGCAGAGTCCCCGCTCTCGCTCTATAGAGTAATAGTTGTAGATTGGTGGTATTATCTCCATATTGCCAACTCATCTGCCTTTGAAGATCAAAGAGGCATGCCCGGCTCTTTAGAGTACCGCCACAGATAACCTTAATTTGAACTTCAATAAAGTCAACCATGTGCGTCGTGCATCTGCTGGCCTCAGCCCACCATCAACGACCGACATCATCTGCCATTATACAACCTTTATGTATGCAGCTTCATTGAAACTCTTTCATATCTGAGCTGTGTGCCGTTTTTGACTTGGTGAAACTTTTGTAATGCAACCTTGTATTTGAGAAAGGTGCTAAATAAATTAAATATTACAAAGCCTAAATTTGAGATATTGAAGAAGACTTTGTAAACAGCCAAAATTGACACTTGGGGTCGATGTTTTCTGGTCTCAAAAAGCCTAGGTAATGACTGGTAAGGTTTTGTTCATTCCACGATTGAAAGCAAAGACATGCAGAAACTTGGCTAATGGCGGGCTCTCAGTTGGAACGCTGCCATTTCTTGCGTTGAATTCTTGGGAGGGGCAGATTGAGATTGGGTGACAATAATAACCTGGGCCTAAAAAAAAAATGCTTGCTGCTGTTGCAGGTGTGGTACTGGACTTTGGTGTGAAAGTGTGTGTGTGAGAGTGATTGAGAACATGGGTATGAGTGATCGCATAAATACCAACATAATGCGCTTATAACACCAATGCAAATGGCATTAAGTTTGACACCAGTAGGTTTGAACGTATAACTGTGGTCATTTGAAAAACTACTAAACCGATAAGATGTTTTTCCTTGACATTAATGTTTAACTCTGCTGCACTTTCCCCCCCAGTGTGCCTGCTTCTTCACCATCTTTGCCTCTTGTCTTTGAATCTCTTTTCAACTGAAACTCAAACTCTGGCGATCATATGAATCTCTTGGGACAGAAGCATAATGGAGAGGAACTCATTTTCATTTCAGGAGGCCACTGTAAGTAAACACCAAAAATGGCTCTTTGAGCTCTTTACATACTTGAACAGAGACCAAACTTGCTTTCAACAAATCAGATTTGGTGTGACTTAAAACGCTGAGTTATTCAGGTTCCTGCCTTTGGGGATTATAGGACGAGAAAGAGAGAGGGAGGGAAAGAAAGAAAGAAAGAAAAAAGTTCTCATGAGGTTTTGCTGCATGCCTTGAGTTCTGCAAGCAAATCCTGCTATAAGTGTTACAGTAGGCGTGGGCATGCCAACCGTGCCAAGTATCAGTAGGGGTATGGCAACAAAAATGTCCCAGTGGACCAATCACAGCTCAGAATGTTTTGCTCGGGTGGAATGGAGCCGATCTGGGCATGAAATCTCTCGATTGAAATCTTATCACTTAATTACTCTCCAATCTGAAAGCAAATACATTCTAGAGCAGTAGGTAAAGTTTGTTCCCATTTGAGTTTGCTTTCTCTTCTGCTCTCCACTGTGTCTTTGCAGAATTTCTGCGATGAAGGAAGAAATTACTGTACTAATTCCCATACACACATTTAGATTATTAAAGAGATTAACACTCATTTAAGGATTTAATGCCATCCATCACTGTAACTACTTGCTTCATTTTAAGTAGGCCAGAATCCTTTTTTTTTTTTTTTTTTTTTTTTTCCTCAAAAAAAAAATCTGGGCCTAACTACTGGGCAAGTTAGTACATTTACAGCAGGATGGCACTGTTTGCGGAAGCACAGAAAGTGTGCGTGTGTGTGTGTGTGTTAAGGTGTGACTGCAGTTTTAGTAGATCTCTTTGCATTTCTGGTTAATCTTTAAACAGAGTCAGATGCTAAAGATTGCAATAGTTATTACTATGCATGCTTGAGTTACTAACATATTCTTGTAGTAGTATGGCAAAATAGATTGCATAAGATTTTATAGAATTCATAGATTAAAGCTGAATTTCCAGAATAGCACAGAATTGTGATTTTTTTTTTTTAAATTTCCCCCTCAAAAATCTTGACTGTAATCATATTTTGTTATTGTGACATTGATCCAATAAGCATCCATTCAACTTTGTAAGCAGGAAGTTACTTTTTCCTCACAGCCTTTTTTTTAACCATTAAAAGTTTTTGTTCCGTAACATGCTCTAGCTATGGGGTTAATGCATTTTGCAGCTTCTCTTTAATGCAAGCATTAGTAGTATGACCAGCTAGGAAAATGCTTTCTCACAGTTTCTTTTGGATGCCTAATTGTAGTAGCGCTCCGTCTGGTGAACCTTTAAGTATCCTCTCATGCTATAACTAGGTTTATTTTATTTCGGTTTAGTCCTACATGCTCCTGTAATGTGAAACAGTAAGAAAGACATTAGAAGGTAAAAGTAAATCCAGATCCAAAAACAGAATAAACTGAAATTTGAAAAAAAGAAAAGAAAAATATATAGTGCCTCAATAAAGGATTAGGGGATTTGTGTTATAATTTTAAAGACACTCATCCAAGCAGCTTCATCTGAGAGAGTGAATGGAGAAATTAGCACAAGCCTTACCTTGAAACCTTATCTTGACTTTTTAATGTGAGAATTCCATGACCTGTAGTCTGGAAAATTTCCACATTCATAATGTACTTGACAGTAGAGGTATGTGAATGTACGAGATTCCTGTAACCATCAGATTCAGTGTCATGCACTGCCCCATGCTTCCTTTTTTTTTTTTTTTTTTTTTTTTGTAATACCCGTTCTGCCGAGCAGTAAAGCCTAGACGAGAGACATTTTCCCTCAATCTTTTCAGTCTCAGTTGTCAAAAAGAGTGTGTAGGTTAGACAAATGTATACACCTTAAACAGAAGCGGACTCGGAAAAGGACAGGAGTAAAGAACTTTGCTGCTGTGTTATTTTTTTTTTCTCCCCTGCAATCAAAAACAAAATTTTCACACATGCAATCCCTCAAATTCTCTTTTAAAACCTCTTGTACTACAGTTAGCTGATAGTTTATACTCACAAGCAGTATCATATTCAGGCTTCCATTTTGTTTTTTTTTAATGCATTTCACTGTCTTTAAAAATAATGAAGCAGCTCTGAATGTTGACTAGTAAGAAATGGGTGTGATGTTTCACTGAGTTTCCGATAACACCCATTCAAATAAGTCGAGGGATTTCATGCAATGTGCATTTAATGACACTGACATTAACACTCTGACGACAATCTCTTGCTAATTTACAGCCAGAGCTACTTAAAGCCTGATTAAAAATTTTGAGACACTTGTTCAACATAATCCAATATTAACTCAAATTAAAAATGTGTACATGAGTGTATATGTAATTGACATATACAAGATTCTGACAGAGACATGGTGCAAGCTCCCAATGCCAGTGTGTTTTTCCCGGCTATCTTTAAATGCTGTTGGCATTAGAGATTGAAATGTGTGTCAAATGTCAAACATAAAATCAAATCAAATCATTTTGATTCACTATTATGAGACAGTTATAATTTAAAGAAACTGTGAATTAGTAAATAGTTTTATTCTCTAAAGTGGCAGAAACAGGCTTTCGTAGTCCCGGCTAATGGATAATTGAAAAGCCAGATTCTTGGAAATGTAGACTAATATCCAGCAAAATAGATTTGTCGGAATACAGGTAGAGAAAATGGTCCAGTAAAAACTAGACTTGCCTAGACTTCATTTTCCATTTTATTTTTTGGGAAGTCAAGAAGGCCAAATCTGAAACTGCTACTACACTTGTCCACTTAAATAAGTCCAGACTACTTCACATGTGCAGCCCGTGATGTATGCTAAAACAATTTTTTTGTCTCCTGCGTGTGCACACACACATACACGCCATATAAATGCACACATTGCTTTGCTCAGGTTAATGGAGTTCTGTCAGGAACAAGCGGCTCTTTTATGGGAGTCTTTTAGCAGGCGTGGCTGCTGTTTCAGCGAGGCAGTTTTAAGAGTCTTATTCCCCCATACACACACACACACACACACACACACACACATCACATCGCTCTTCTAACCAAACCTCCTTTAAGAGTCTTCAATAACATTTCCTCTCCCTCTCACTGAGTTTGGCAGCAGACACAGAACGTGGTTTCTCGTCATGAAAATCGCTATTGCAACAGCACATTCGGCATGAGAAACTATCCCTAGCTAATTAAGTTATATAACTTCAACATCAACCCATGAATTGGCACCTGACCCTGGCACTTGAGGAAAACCTCAGGACTCGAAAACTTGGTTTGGTGCAGACCATCTGTTAGAGCATCTGAGTTAATGGCAATACCATTTGTTGGACTGGCCAGCTATGGATTGCTTGGATGTACAGTCTAGAAGCAATGAGCAAAAGCCCTGTGGAATAAGAATTGAACATCTTTAGACTCTGGCTCTCTGGGCACCTGGGATTTTAGGTTCTTGCCCGTCAAGTAAGAGCCAGTCTAAAGATTATCATTTCAAGTTTTGAAGGTTGGCGAAAGTGAGGTTGCAGGTAGAGTTCCCAGTCCACTCCAGGTCCAGAACAGTGGCGTCATGGCTGGACAGGACTGGCAGCAAACTGGCATTGAGAGCTTGCACCATGTCTCTGTCAGAATCTTAACCTTGACTAATGTGGACATTCGGAAAAAGCGAGCGGCTCAAACAAGAACAATTTCGGGCAACTTATCGACTTTTAACGATGCTTGTAAGTGATCACCATTCCCTCCACCCCTGCAGTGTCTCCATCCTCCATGGCAACACCAAGTTGGAAGAGGTGGGAAGGGCAAGCCAATAAAGTGCACATGGTTCTGATTGAAAAAGAGAGGGAGATAGAGGGAGAGGGAGGCAGGGCGATTTGTAAAGTCTCACTCCAGTAGTAAAGGCTGGTTTTCTGCCCTGCTCTATGTGTATAGAAACCAGAAGGGGTCATTTTCCCTGCTTCGTGTGCATGCAGTTGTTGTTTCAGTCTTAATAGTGTTTATGGAATTTGAGCTATTTTTATTGGAAATTTTTTACTGGACATGTTTGTGGAAGACTATACTGTCCAATCTGAGCATTGTATTTTACTACGTTCCCTTTGAAAAACTTTATTGTCCAGTTCCATTTTATGCTCAGGTCTGACTTTTCTGTCTTGACAGTTTGGGTTTTGTATATGACCCATACTAGGGGTGTGCGTGGATATGAAGTTTTTAAAACCCGCTCCCGCCCACTTCCAAAGGAATTCTGGGCAATCCCACTCCCTCCTGCAGAAAGTTTGACCAACCCCACCTACTCTGTTATTTATGTTTGTACCCACACACAATATTTTCTAATGAACTTATTTATTTCTATTTCCCAAAATATAAGAAAACTAGTCATTATACTAGTGACCTTGATCAGAATTAAGCATTTACTGAAGATACTGTGTATGAATGAAAACAGTAAATGAATAGTGCAACTCCATGAGAGCAATATGCTACGTCCAGTGCTCTCCTTTGTTAATGAACATGGCTATTATTTGTCTTGCGACTTCATATCTAACTGCCAGCTCGACTTCCTATCTTCCAACTCCCACCCATATGTACATAGATATTTACAAGTTCCCACAACTTTTATTGTTGGGTCCCACTGAATCCCAGTGCTTATGCACAGCTCCAATCCACACCTATCATTAGTGTGAAAATATTTCTGCCCTAAACAGTTTCATGAACAGTAATAATCAATATAATTGTTTTGATCAGAATCAAAAGATTATGAAAATCTGTCTTTATAATTAGCTTATCAGTTAATATATGGGAGAAATTCCATATATTCTAAATTTTAACTGATATCTACATTTAACTGATTTATTCTAAAAAAAAAAAAAAATCTAAAAATAAACTTATGAAAAATATATATTTACCAAAACCACGTCATAATTATTAGCACCCCTGTATTTAGTACTTTGTGCAGCTTCCCTTTGCCGACATCTTATCCTATAATGCTTGATCATTAACCAGATTTATGCCTACTATAATTAATTTCATAATCATGACCAGCCTTGTTTCTTCCTGATTAAGATGAGCTTTGTATGGTGAGCTGTTTTTGCTATGCTGACAGATGTGAATGAAGAGTGCAATGTTACGTGCAAGTGTAGTTCTAATCAAACATGTGAAAGGGCTTAAATGTGTATTAAAAATAAATAGGGAAAGGTTATGAGGGCAGGTGATGCTATCCATAAGTCTCTGAAGACACAATGATATATTAAACAGCAAAAAGTGAAAGTTGCTAATATTTCAGGCAGGGTCCCTTGGCACAGGTCTTATGCAGAGCCATAAAATTTGACATTTGGCCCTAGCATAAAAGCTCAGCAGATATAAAATAAAATCGCTTTGCAATGTCTGGTTCTCCGTATCATTAAGCCATAAACTGTTGTATTGACCTAGTTTGCCAAGATACAATCAAAGCAATGCAGCAAAGGATGAATCGAGATGGTCTGGCTGACATGCCTTCATAAAATTTCATTAGAGCTTCTGTAATTCTCTGTACTTCTGCTTCTCAAAATTCACAAACACACACACACACACACACACACACACACTCTTTTACTGCTAAGTCTAACCAAACCTCCTACACAGTGCTGTGGCAAAGTCTATGACAGCACTGCATAATTTGTGGATGATCTGTGGGTGTGTGTGTTTACTCTTTGCTAGCTAGCTAATAAATGTGATGGAACTGGAATCGTTTGTGCTTTTGTCAGGTTTGCCGGGTTTGCTTTTACCGTATTGATCAGAGCAAGGAATATTCTACAAGGAAGGTTCTACATTCATTTGTTGTTCCCATATTTGGGAACCACTTTTCTTTCAATCTCATGTTTACCAGTGACATGATGACATTATTTAATAGGTATTATTTGATTAGGTATATGTTTCCTGCTAAAATATTTCAACAGCTTTCCTGAGGAAAGTCCCGCGTCCTGTTTTTGATTAATGGCTACTGTATTCACTGAACAGTATTCACTGAAATTGTTTTTCCTTTGTGTCTGTGCCTTTGTGGTGGGACAAGACACTGGCCCCAGACTGAGACGTGTTCATAAATAAACGTGCCACTGGCTTTGCCCCACAACGATGGCTGCTGTGTGTTTATGTTCCAGTCCAGCAGAGGCCCCTGTGTCCATCTGTGCTTTCTCTCACACTAGATTTCTCTCTCTTTCTCCACCTCTCTCTTTCTGTTCCTTGCTTCAGGTGTGTTCGACATGTGTTTGTGGGTACCTCTATAAGCCAGATGTTTGGAGGTCTGGATGAAGCACAGCATCCGAATCAGGCTCTTGGTGTACTCCAACCCTCTCTGTTTTTCCCTCTTCCTCTTTTTCTTTCCGTTCCTCTCTCTCTCTCTCTCTCTCTCTCTCTCTCTCTCTCTCTCTCTCTTTTTTTCTCTCACTTACTGTATGCATGTGTGTGGTCATGGACTGCTTCCACTGTCTGACTCCAGTTCTCCCAGAAGCTAATTGTGTGGTTGTAATCTGTGGTCTGAGATTACTCTTCAAGCCATCACTGCCTACTTTCGATCATCAGTGTGAAAGAACAGGCACAAATTTCTAATCAACAAACAATACAAAGTGTGCCTTTTGGCTTCAACTGTTGTCTCTGCTCCATCATATTGCCTGTTGTCTACAGGCCGAGTGCTTGTCCAAGCAGGCAAGAATGAAGCAGGAGCTTCTTTTTTTTTTCTTTTTTTTTTCCAGTGTGGTCTTTTCTTTTACATCTTTATAATTATAAAAGGAGCCCAGTCATTAAAACTAATGAACATTCATCAACATAAAATCACATCTTTTGTCACATGTTAGAAGACTAAAAAAAGAAGAATTTTCTGTGTTTGTTTGAATCTAGTCTGATTTGTGAAGCACCTTGGAATTGTAAAATAACACAAGCTTCACACAGGCCTTTACTGGCTTTGTTGTAAATATAATAAGACCCATGAATACCCTGTGGAGATCTTTTACAGGCTGTCCTAAGGTATGGGTGGTCTTCGTATTAATGCTTTGAGAGGTAGGCAAAAAGTCATTTCTGTTTAGATGTCAATGATCCAAAAACGATCCCTGCGGAATTTAGCTTTACAATACTGTTTCCAGAATATAGCATTTAGAACTATTTGTCACAAGTCTTGTATGGTTTTTAGTATACAAAACATTTGCAGGCTAGTTCATCATTTCCTGCTTGGTTGAAATGAAATATTCTGATTTTCTCTGATCAAGACATCTGCCTAGCAAATGTGAGCAGGGGCTCCTTCCCTCTGCCACTATCTGAAATATCTCATGTTTTCAAATGTTAAACTTTCTTGACATCCTTAATAAGTTGTTTTTATTTTTGAAAAAAAAAAAAAAAAGGTGAAGAGTTGGCTTCGCTGCTCATAAAGGCAGCAGGAGGCTCCCTTTGTGGCAGTAGAGCCAGCTGATTCAGCGCTTCCCTTGTTTACACTGAGGCTAGCGTTAGCGAAACCCAATGCAGCTAGCATAAACTAGTTCCGCTGTAGCGTCTGCTATCTCCCCATTTGTCATCATAGAACAAGTTTTACTAAACTGATGTGCATAAAGTGTGTTTAAAGCTTGTGTTTGATTTATCTATGTTTATAAAGGCAATGCTAATTTGTGATGGCTACGTTTTAAGGAGATTGAGTTAGTAGCTTCAGTCTGGAGCTCTGTGGTAAAACAAAAAGCAAGGCCTTGAAATCTGAGGCAACATGGACAGATGTCTAATACATTGCTAGCCAAGTGTGCTTTTCTCACACAGTAAATGTCTGATTTTGATCAAGGTTTTGGATAGCTACATGCTAAAGTGAGATGGACGTAAGCCTGATCAATTCATTTTGTGATTAGATACTGACTCTCAGGTTGTCTGTGATCTTCCTGCTCTGTTACCTTGTCAAAACTGAGCACTTACACACTCTGTACAAATGACAGTGAGCAAAAATGACCTAATAAAACTACATTTAAATGACCTAATAAAACTACATTTCTGAATTAATCAGCAATTATTGGCTTTATAAAGACAGTGCTAATTTGCACTAGTGAAGTTTTATGATGAATGAGTTATTAACTTCAGTCTGGAGATTTGTGTTTTAAAAAAAAAAAAAAAAAAAGAGCAAGGCCTGGGCGACATTTCTGACCCTTTCAAGGAAATCTATAAGCAGCTTTTGTCTCTTAATGCATGATAAAAAGAAAACCAAGCGATTTTGTTGAACGTTCCTGAGGGCTGTTTTGCCCCTGGGTTCCAAACAGGTGCTGGATTGGCCCGGAGTAGACTGGTCCCCGCTGTGATGTGTCACTGGAGTGTGTGTATGCGTGTTTTGTGCAGGATAACAGAGCTGGTGAATGGCATATTAAACTGTGTGTGCTCCCCCTGCAGAGCCCTTTGTATTACATAAAGACTTCCGAACAGCTCTGGCATTGTTGTCAGAAGGAAAGGGCTCTTTCTTCTGATGCTGGCGGTTTTGAATATGATACACGCATACGGAAAGTGTGGTCAAATAAACAGTGTGTTGGGTTACCCTGTCTGTACCAAATTGTCAGAATGGACGGGGCTCAACTTACATCTTCTTCCCCCTCCTACTTACTGGAATTTCCCCTGAAATGGAGCCATTTCTACTGTTTTATACTAATTAGATATTGTGCTTTATACCCTAATGGTGCCCTTGTTTGAGGTGTACAACCTCCTGTACGACTAAGATTTAATTGATATGGAGAAGACAATGATGTAATGAATGTAATTATATGTTTGAGATAACAGGGTTGAAAGATTGAAAGAGAGTTTGAAAAAAAAGGAAATCTTAAATTATACCTTGAGTAATTGTGCATAATTGGTTTTGATTACTTTTTTTTTCTTTACTCCCGTTTTACAAAGATGCACTTACCTGCGGTCTATTGGTTTGCTCTAAGGAAAAAAAAAAAAAAGTAGAGCCTCAAATTACAAAACTTAGGTCACGGCCTTTAATGGAGACAGAAATCTGTAATGTGAGGAGCAGCATATCACACCACACCTAAAGATCCAGCACACCACACATGAAGATCCAGAACACCTTTTGTTTTGCCAAAAACCTATTGCTCACTTACCTTGCTGCTGAGTCAGTGTATATCAAGGCTATTCCAAATTCAGATTAGCCTTTTTGTTTTTCATACTCTGTTTTGTGCAGTTGTTAATAAGAATTTGCACATTGCAGGGTGATTGAACAGGACATAATTGCGTCCTCTGCTTTGGGGTACGTGTGGCCAAGCATGTGCACGTGTGCATGGAGGCGTTATAAATGAACTTTAGGCAGTAGAGGAGGAAGTCCAGGTTCTCTCTGCAGGGTTCTTCCTGCACTTGGGCTCTTGGGAAAGACTCTCTGAGAGTGCCAGCTAAGGCAGGGTTTGTCTTGGAACATGCTCAAAGGCTCTTTCCCTTTCCTCATCTCACATCTGAAGGGGTATTTATGTCCAGATGACAGGAAGGTAATTCGTCTGATGTGTCCAAGTCCATCTTGCAGTCCCTCAAACAGTCCATGTCCTGTTGCACTAGCCCATCATTAAGTGGTCTTAAAGGAATCTGGTCTTTTAAAAGAATGTGTTTGGCCAGAGCATGGATGAGGCATGGTTAAACCGGGCATAACTGTTCAAGGGAAGTGGTAGGTGAGTGGTTAAGATGTTGGACTTCTGATCGGGAGGTTGAGAGTTCAAATCCCAGCACCACCAAGCTTGAGCAAGGCCCTTAACCCTCAGCTGCTCAGTTGCATAAATGAGATAATTGTAAATGTAAAAGTTGTTTGTGAATTCACATAAATATGGGTTCTAGTGGTTGATGGTCTAGTGTGCATTAATAAAGTGTCTGTCACAGGTTAAGATACCTGGACCACATGGCATTGGCCTGCAGCCTCATGCCTATGGCCGATATTCAGTATAACTTCACTCTTGCTCATGCAATGTTGCTTAAATATTCTTTTGGAACAGTAGTGGTCATATTAGGTACACTAGATGTTAGTATGATTCAAGCATAATGTTTGGACTGAGTTTTAAGTCTGTAAGGTGGTGTTAAGGAGCAGAATCGGGTGCCAAAGAAGACATGGAAAACATTACTTTAAATCCCACTGTGAAGCAATACTGAAATAAAAGTCTTCAAGCCTGCACCAAGTATCTGCAGGCAACCTAAGTATTTTGGGTTCTACTGTCAGTAGGTCTTTGGAATGATTATCATGCCCATGCTGCTCTGAAGTTTGGGATTTTGGGTGATCTTGAAATTCTTTCTGTGTACAAAACAAAAATTTGAGGCCCTGGGAGCCACATTTTGTGGCACAGAGGTAATGGAGAGGCAAGGTGGGGAGAACCAGGTGCTGGGGAATGTAATTGGTGTATTACAGTAAAGGAATTTAAGATTAGGTTAATCTTAGTCCACACCCCCCCTGCCCGCTTGAAGGCTTCAAGCAAGCCTGCTCTGTCTTGTTTAAAGACACAAAGCAATGAAAAGTAGACTGAGTTAATGGTTGTTTGCTTCCAGGCTTCAACACAACCCACTTAAGAATTAAATTCGCTTGGGGATTAGATTTGCTCTGCTGCTACTGAGGTATGTGTAAATCAGATGGTGCGGTGCAGTATGCCAGGTTTACTGATAGAGGTTTTTTTTTTTTTTGGTTTTTGTGAACTGTCCACTTCAGATAATGCTGCTTACAGGAAAGGCACTCAAACGCATTGCACAATGCACATGTCTGATCCAACAGGTTTGCAGAATTTTTTTTTTTTTTTTTTTTTTAAACCATGACCTAGTATGAGCTCATCCCTACAGCTAACATGAACAGTAGAGAACAATTAACCAAATCCACCAACAAAAATGTCTTACACCATGTCAGTAGGTTGCATAAAGCCAGTAACCAATCAGTAATGTAGCATTAACCATAAGGTCAGTTGTTAGCCAAACTCGGAGCTTGTCGTTTGTGTTTCATATCTAAGCAGAACACAACACTGCCACTCTCACGTTCCAGGATAACTTTAAGGTGCTTAGGGCAAAATCTGTGTGTGACTTGTTCAAAGTATTGCACCAAGTATTAGGAAATAAATGACAAAGATGCTTACTTTGGTGTTTCACCTACTGTTCCAGAAAATCCCCCTGGGTTTAATGTACAGTAACCCTGGTCGATGTGAATATTTGGCCTGGTGAGTATATATCACACATCATATTTAAACTTGATAGCAATATATTTAGTTTTCATATGGATGAGATTGAATAACGTATTGGTGGTTTGTCCCTAGGGCCAGGGTCGCACCCATTCAAGAAATGTTAATCTTCATAAAATCCTCATTCACAAAGCCTATTGAAATACTAGTTATTTCCCTTGAGTGACCAATTTAAAAACGTTTGCTATTTGACAGATATAAGCCAATGTTACATCGATTTGCACACCTTTCTAGATGCAATAAGCACTAATCAAGGGCCATTTGGGCAGGAATCATGCTGCCTCATTCTCACTCTTTGAGTGTTTTCATCAGAGGGGGCGCAGCGGACTGGACAGTTAATAACAGGGTTGCCAGGAATGCTGTTTTTAAGCAAAACTGGGCTAGTTTAAAAATACTCCGCAGCCACCAATATACTGTTAATAATCTGAATTCAATCTACTAAATTTCCACAAACAAAGGCAAAGTATTTGTGGAAATCCATGGTCACACTTCTTAGACATTTAACTGGAGATCACTGCCAGATCCATTCGCTGAACTACTGTTGCAAAATTTAATGGGCATTGTGTTTAGTGAATTAGGCGAGGAAACACACTTGTTCAAAATGACTGACCTCAAAAATTGACTTTGAGACTTTTACTTCACTGTATGATTTTTAGAAGTTAGTGAAGCAAGTGTTTTCACTGTATTGTAGATTATGTTACATTGCAATCTGAAATAGTAATTATTTCACTGTTGTACTAATGTTCTGAAGTTAGTTAGGTTACTTGTTAACATCGACTAGTTTGTTTGCCAGTGAGATTACGCAAAGCATTTCAGCCTTTCCTGGGGCCTCAGGATGGGTGTGAGTGAACAGGAGGTGCTCTGTGTTGGATTGGGGAAAGGATAAGAAGCTCACCCTTCTGCAGGAGTGGGAAGCAAAAAGTTTCCTTTTCTTCCTGGTGCAACATGGGTCCAAATACAAACCATGTGTACTCACGCCTCACTGGCTGGCACTCCACTGCTGTGGCTGTGGCTTCTGCCCACTTCCAGCAGCTTTGGGGGGGATCCATTTCATCACTGCCTCCTTAAATTGTTCGCAAAACCTCTGGCCTGCCGCTTTGGGGGCCGGTGACTTAAATGGCTGTGTCTTTCCCGTGTCCGGTCTCCAAGAATGGCAGGTATCCTCGAAGGGCCTTCAAATAGGGTTATAGTGTTGGCTTATATGATTGGGTAAGTACAGTAGCCCAACTCCAAGGTCAAAGATCATTTCCTGCTCTGAATTGCAAGAGGTCTCAAGTTAGCTCCTGTGTCCCAGCTGGTTTAAAGCAGTCCTGCTTAATCTTTCTCTCTCTCTCTCTCTCTCTCTCTCTCTCTCTCCCTTCATCGTCTTTGGTTATTTCACATTCCCCCAACCCCCAGAAATTGAAAACGCCCACCAAAGAACTGTTAGCCAGAACAAGTTAAATCTTCATAGTTGTTTTTTTTTTTTGTGCAGAAAATGACTCAGATGTGCTGCCCACACATGCTGAAATTCTAATCTGTCAACAATTGATGTAAATGCCTGTGTTGCTACAAAAGAAATCTTAACATTTTTGGCTTCATTATAATAAGCATCTTTATTATAAGAGATACAGGTGTTTTCCACTCAGTTCTTTTACGCAAGACTTAAAAATGTCAATAAAAACCTGAAATTTGTGGGAAGATAAATGCCTAAATCACTATTCATTTAGATGAGATGGGAAAAAGTGCGATGGAAGCGGCTTTGCGGAATAGATGATGATGATGGGACAGAAGTCATATTTTAGCACTATCTCTCTCTCTCTCTCTCTCTCTATGTATATGTGTATATATATATATATATATATATATATATATATATATATATATATATATATATATACATAAATAAAACATAAATATGGCCACTGAGGACACTCATGAAATGTTGGGACAGACAAAGAAATAAAAGTTTTCCTTGATTTAATTAAAAAAGGCAAAATGAAACGTCACTAACACTGACCAGGAAAAAAGTGTTTACTAAAAATAAATGAGTGAAAGTCAAACATTAAACCTCCCTATAACACTGCTGTTTTGGGGCTTTTTTCCTTTTATTTTATTTCTGTACACAATTACAGAATTAATTAATCGGAACACTTTTGCCCACTTTTTAGAAATGAAAAACATTTGAATAGAAACCCAGCTATAGACTTGGATATATTAATCGATATTGCACGAGCAAGAGTGCAGTTATTCTAAATATCGGCACAGCTGTGATTTGTCCGTAGTAGTCACAGCCATGCTGATATTCAGTATAACCACCAGATTCCAATGCATTATTGCTTTTATACATCACTTATATAAACAAGAAATTTATATTGTGTAAGTGACATTTTGGACACACTATGGCCAAATGTTCTGATTATTTTTGCTCTGCTAGCAGCAATAGATCTCAAAGAAGCCACACTCACTTTACAGCATGTCGGCTAAGTCGCTAGCTAGCACACATTGATTTGTACATTCCCGTTAAAGGTGCTTCTGGTAAAACAGCGTCCATTCTTCCTTTTCATCTTCATCTGATGATCTTTCATATTTTAAGTCGAAAGTTATATTCCTGAAAATTATTGTTTGCCATGTCCACTGATGATGTCGCTAACACTGCTATAGTAACTGTTTTGAACTAGGAAGTGGAGTTTTACGTGGCGAACACAGATGAGCAGAGTTATAGGGAGTGCAGTTATAGGGAATATAGGCACTCTTGGAATGCTGCTCATCCAATCAAATTAGTGGACTGGAACTAACTGTTATAGGAAACCGAGTGGGTTTTTTTTTTTCCCTTTAAGATACAGTATCTATCTCTAGTACTCTTTAGTTTGTAAGTATCTAACTTCTGTAGAATGTGGACACCTGACTATGACAGCTATATGTGCTTGTTGAACACCCTATTCCAAACGCATGACATTGTCCTGGAACATGTTTGGGCCCCTTAGTTCAAGTGAAGGAAAATACAGAGACATTATAGACAATCACGTGTCTCCAACTTTGTGTCAAAAGTCTGGGGAAGGCCCACATATAGGGGTCATGGTCAGGTGTCCACATACTTTTAGCCATAGATTGCAAGTATGCACAGATATGATACTGGAAATTTTGAGATTATCTTAGTGTTCTACACTAAGGGGAATACAGAGAGGGACATGTAAACGTCACTTGGAGGTTGAATTGTCTTGTGCATTGAGTTTATACAACAGAATCAGTGTCTGATTAGGTGTGAATGCTCCTGTATTTTTTTTTTTACTGCAGTTAATGAGATTTTATTTACATTTTTTTAGGCAGTTCATCAGTTCAGTAAGCAGTTCATCCACTGACAATGTACATACCCAAAAATGTCATCTTAACTATTCAGTATTTTTGACCTAAAAAAATCACGAGTTTGTGGCTTGTTAGTATTATGAAATGAAACTCATGAAGTGGCTGAGGCGGAGCTGTAGTGTTTTCTGAAACACCTTTGTGTAAACGAGTGTCATTAAAATAAGGAGGGGAAAGAGCTGACGGGGACATGCCAGACATCACACTGGCAAAACTCCAAAAAAAAAAAAAAAATGGTCCTATGGATTTCCCCCACCCCTTTTCTCTAGTTTCTTTTTTGTTCGTATTTTCCTTCTTGATATCTTTATTTTTTTTTCTTGGTTATTTAAAAAGGTTGCTTTTATTTCACCCAAACTTCAGACACTGCAAAATAGTAGCTATTAGGGGCTAGTTAGTAGTCAGTCAAACAAATATTGCTAAATGGGATCTTTGTAGTTTTTAATTTGCCTAATATTAGTCTATTTGCCCAATATTTATTTATAAAGTTGTTTAGACTTCAAAACAAAGTGCTAACTTAGAGATCCCACATGTATCTTATTAAACCTTTTTAAGTTAATAAAAAGCCTCTTACTGTCAAAAATTAAAGAACAAAATCCATATGTTTTGATTTCAAAATATACTTTTAATTCCCTTCTTTTCAATTCATCTTTATTGTCTTTATACCTTACACATACCTTATAACCAGACATTAGAAACGTAACAGTACAATGTAAGAGACAACACACACAGCAATACTTGATGTAAAGCAGTACACATGCAAGCTGTAACCATTCTAAACTCCGGTGGTGCAAGGGGAGGTAGAGGTAGATAGTTTAATAGCTTATAATCTGGGCCTAATTGCCCCAGGAATGGTACTGCACATTCTAATCCTGATATAATTCATTCATTCATTCATTCATCATTAATTCATTCATTCATCACCTGCTGTATCCTACATCACCTGCTGTATCCTGAGCAAGGTCCCAGTGGATCCTGGTAAAATTGGGCACAAGGCTATAAAATTTACTCTGGATGGGACTCCATTCCACCATGCACATTTCAGCATAGTCCGACACATCCTGCCGGATGGTAGCAGCGTAAATAGGTGGTGGTGGGTGGAGTGCATGGGGTCTCTGGACGTGGAGATGTGGAGGGTCGATGAGAGGTGAATCCCGAAGAACTTGAAAATGTCAGCTCTCTCTAGAACAGTTCCATTGATGGAGATAGTTTTGTGGTCCACAAGATCAGTTTTGTAGTCTTGCTGATGTTGAGGTGAAGTTTGTTCTCAGTGCATCAGTCCATGAGCAGATCTACTACTTCCCTCTAGACTGTTTCATCACTGTTGTTTCATTGTGAAATTATTGCTAGTATTTTCTGTTGTTGTCCCAAATTGCACCAGTATCAGTCCCAATGGTGGCTCAATAGTTAACATGCTACCATGTGGTTTTGGATGGACCCTTAAGGTCAGCTCACAGTGGATGCGTTTCTGAAGCTTTTACTTTCTCACTGCCCTTTTTTTTTTCCTTGTATCCACATGTGAAGGATAAGCTGCATAAAAATAATTAGAAATACACATTCTAAAGCTGTTTAATTTAACATAATCTACAAGAATGTCATTGTGAATTGTGTAATGCAGATACAGGTCAAGAGCTTGAGTTAATTTTCACATCAGACAACAGAATGGGGAAAAAATGTGATTTCTGTGACTTGAACTGTAGCATGGTTGTTGGTACTAGATATGCTGGTGTGATTATTTCATAAACTGCTGATCTCCTGGGATTTCCAGACACAACCTTCTCTAGATTTTACACAGAATGGTGCAAAAAACAAAAAAACACTTAGTGAGTGACAGTTCTCTGGGTGGAAACGCCTTGTTGTAGGAGCCAGAAGAGATCACTAATAGAGAATTTACAACATGTGTCTTGTTACTGGTTATAACTGTGACTTGAAAGGGTTAATGTTAACAAAAAGCAACAAATTCTCGAGCAGCGCTAGAATGTCTCTCTAAACTAGACACATACTTCTTAACCATTGTGTAGCGTGTGCTTGACAATCAGGGAGTTGTATTGGTCTATGACTGTTAAGGAAAATACACCCTATCGATCGTCTCTATAGCTATGCAGCTGTTGGGGATGACTGGATACTTCCAGGAGCACACCATTAACTATTCTCTGCCTCTGCTTTCCAACACCTCAATGAAAAAAGTCATCTTTTGTTTGCCTCTTGAGTACCATCTACACACCTGTGGGCCATTGCTGCAGGCATGTGTGGGTGTGTGGGGGATGTTATGATTGCTGCCGCTTAATGGAGACGTGTTGACGAAATGGGGCTGGATTTGACTTAGACACAAGGCATCTTTTCATCTCAGCTAATGTGGAGAAAGGTTGGAGTTTGGGATGGGGGTGGGGTGTTGGGGGGGTGTTCAGGGTGGTGTTAGCTGGCATACCTGTGTACTTTGTTAGATCATGCCTTCATTTCAGCCCATACCCGCTTCCGCCCGTGCAGAGTCTGTCGATCCATTCTGACAGCACACCTTCACGAGACAGTCGTGCATTTTTCCCATGATGCTCATACTGCCATCAAAAGGTTGAGGTATGACTATCCTTTGATTGCTGTACATACTGTACCAAGAAAAGGAAAAAACCCAAATAGACTTAATTGCAGTCAGACAGTCTAAGCCATTGTGTGACTGCACCTCAGGCCGTTTGAGATCGCTGTCCCCCAGAGGCCTGCACATGAGGCTTGTCAGACCTTGCCCTTCCTGTACACAAAAAATCCCCATGCCCTGTCAAGCTGGCTTATGAGCATGCCATAAATGTGTCTGTGTGGGCGTGTGTTAGTGTGGGCGTGTGTTAGTGTATGTGTGCATGGACCTGTCGGTTGTATATTGTTGTACGTCGATGAAGCACGGAGCCAGTGTCAGAAGCCATGTGGCTGTGCCTGACCCTGATGTTTCCCAGACTCCCTCTGTGCCTGCACATTCGGCCAATGAAACAAAGTTATCGGCTATGACCAAAACGCTGAGGGCCTACATCAGAGGAACGCTAGGCCTCACACAGAGAATGACAGCAAGCAAGCTGTCTGTATGAATAACATACTATGACTGGGATGCAATGACCTCATGCACTTCATTTGTATTTCTCTTTATTTTAACAAATCTGCTTACTCCATCTTTCTCTGAATCCCGATCTTAAAGATTATTACACACTCATTAATAATGTACAGGAGTGGCTAAATCATGAATTTAATTGCAAGCTCACTGAGCATGTGAAAGCCTCAGGGTGCTCAAAGTTCTGCAGACAGGTGACAAGTTAAAGGAACATCATCATAAAACTGTCTTAATAAGCACCACTACCTGCCAGAATAACTTCAATGCACCTTGACGTACAGTAGAGTCTACAAGTTTCTGGAACTGTATTGGAAGAATGAACACCATTCTTCCAAAAGATATTCCCATAGCTGAACATTTTCTGGGAGTGGAGAGTGCTGTCTAACATATCAGTCCAAAATCTCCCATAGGTGCCCAATTGGGTTGTGTAGTTTTTTTTAATGGCAGTACCTTTTTTTCAAGTAAAATTGTAAAATAAAACTCTATTTTGGTATGATCAACTGTTCTTGCCACAGCAGTTTCAAATCATTTTATGGTCTGCATGTGCTCTGTAGTTGTATTTTGGTTTTAATGTATCATTTTGATATACAGTCACTTTGAGATGACGTTTGCTTTGCGACATGGTGCTTTATCATGCTCGAAGTAGCCATTAGAAGATGGTAAATTGTGGCCATGAAGGGATGCACATGGTCAGCAACAATACTCATCTAAGCTGTGGCATTCAAGCAAAGATTGATTGGTATTAACAGGCTTAAAGTGTGCCAAGAAAACATTCCCCACACCATTACACCACCTCCACCAGCCTGGACAGTTGACACAAGGCAGGTTGAGTCCATGGATTCATGCTGTTGGCACCAAATTCTGACCCTACCATCTGTGTGCCTCAGCAGGAAGATTCATCAGACCAGGCTACATTTTTCCAGTCTTGGTCCAGTTTGGTAAGCAGTTATAGAAAGACTCAAACCAGTTTGTCTGGCCCCACCAATCATGCCAAGGTCAAAATCACTGAGATCTCAATTTTTCCCTATACTGATGGTTGATGTGAACAAGCTGCTGGCCTGTATCTGCATGGTTTTATGCATTGCACTGCTGCCACACAATTGGCTGATTAGATAATTGCATGAATGTATAGGTACAGAGGTGTTTCTAATAAAGTTTTCTGTGAGTGTACAGTATGTATAGTTGGTATACGACTCCCCAGTAGATATTGCAATTGCACTGCAGTATCCCACTATTCAGTTTCTTTCTCAGTGCATTGAGCAGTTAATGTCTGGGCTTGTGGAGCATTCATGACCACAGCCTGATCCCACATTGCTTTACAGACCTGTGTTACAAGAACATCTGCTTGAGTGGGTGGCTTTGAGCTCTAGGGACACTTCAGGGAAGTTTTCTTCCAGAAGATAGCAGGTGGGGGACAATTTGCCCATGTGGCTCTGCACACCACATCAAAGAACCGTCTTCTCTTTAAAGGCTTTTACAGTACAAGACACAGTGGGACAGAACTGTGTACAAAGCTGCAGAAAATGTACAAATGGTTGTATTGTTTTAAACAGGAAAGTGACTCTGACTTGTTCTTGTTTACACTAAAATGGTATTGATGCTTCTATTATCACTGCTGAAAACAGAACAGAGTAGCCTAGTCTATGTCACTTTCTGCAGCTTATCTCATTGTAATGTTCACATGATATGTATTTAACCATGCCGTATGCCTTCTGCCTAATTTTTATATTCACGTATTTATAAGAAATAATCAATGGATATTCGGTTAACAATAAAAAACTAATCTTTTCCACAGTTTTCTGATTTCAGAAGTCACATCCCCTTAGTGACCATAGCAAAAAAATACTTTTTTCACCTGACACATACTGTAGATTTTGCTGGATAATGGGATTAAAGTGGAAAAAAATACTCATGACTTTATTGGAGATAATTGGAAATAATAAATAATATTTCCCAGGCAGCACTGCCCTGTAAATTCTAGCACATTTTTTCCACTGTTCCAACCTTTCTATTTAGTTGTGTTTTATATCTTTATATCTACTGTAAAGGAACAAAAGTGTCTTTATTTTACTTAACCTATGAAAGGACAGTGTTTCTATTGATCCTTACTGCCTATGGGTGGACATTTGTGCTGCACCAGAAATTCTTTCATGCTCCTTGCATCCCTGGACAAAATATTTTTGCAAATATATGTTGAACTTGTGAATGACCTCTATAAGGTCAGTATGATGAAAATTCATTGAAGTGATGGAGGAGTGAAATGTCTGGGGACTTCTGCCGGTCAGACTTCGGAGTCAGTGTTAACACACTGTAGCCTGCCAGATTTGACTGCATGTTAAGTTTGCTAATGGTTTAACTGTGAAAAACTGGTGATAACTCCAAAAAAGCAAGACCACATTGACATTTTATGTATTAATAAATAACATTTTCCATTACTAATGGTTTTGCAGTATTGCATCTGTACCATGGCAACCTTAGCCAACACAAACACACACACTTATACACAAGGACCTCTAGAGCAAGGTCCTTGTGTATAAGGATTGTGTATATAAACTTTTTTGTGTCCAGGGATGCCTTTTACTGTAAAATAAATTCCACAGACCTGTTCAGTACAGATTTATTTCATAAACATTATTTTAAAAGTATACATTAATATTTTGTCTATTTATTAGTGCCATAGAGCTTTTTATTCTAGAACTTTTCACAGACAGAACATATTAGCTCCAGGTTGACATTATTTATTGGCTTCTTCAGTTATTGAGGTTTAATCATCCAATTCAAGTGACCATTCAAACGGGCTAATAACTATAATAATAATAAATATAATAGAATAAGTATAAGATAATGGTGTTGTGATAATAAATTGTAATGTAACTAAATTACGTATGACTACATGAAAAAAAAATCACGGACCCCCTGGCTATGCTTTATGGAGTGCTGGGGGTCCCTGGACCCCACTCTTCTGCTCTGCGGAACAGAGGATTTCATCAGAGTTAAACAAGGATGAAGCTCATCATTCTGCGCATAGTTTCAAAAAGGAAGAATTAAGTAGAGGAGACATTTGCTTTCTACAAAGTCGAGTGAGCGATCCTTCAACCTTCTAACAACAATTCCTGAAGGTTAAGTTTGAAACACACACACACACACACACACACACACACACACACACACACTTCCTGCAAGAGAGGAGTGCTGCAGATTTCTCAAGGATCAGTCTAGCTACAAGACAGGTCCATACATGTTGCACAGAAAGAAGGCTGAATTAAAAGGTTTTGATTTATGTATATTAAAGTTGTCTGTCATCACCTGCAAACAACAACCTAAAGAAAAAGATAATAGCAGAAAGGTATTTGCGGTTACCAGGGTGGGTGTTGGTACAAGACAATAATTGAAATAATGTTTGTGCGAATGGCAGGGCACAAGGAACAAAATGTGCGGCCCCTCCAGCTGGATCAGTGTGTGTGTGTGTGTGTGTGTGTGTGTGTGTGTGTGTGTCAAGGCTTGTGGACCGGGTGCGGGGGTGGCTCTATGCTGGGTGTAATGATAGGCTGCTGCAGGTGAGGGCATGACTATGCATTTGCCTCAGGCATGTGTTCACACACACTCACACTCGCACAAAACAATAAGCAATAAATCTGACATCTCCTGCACTGTTTGACCAATTACCGGAAGAACAGGGGGATGAACACGAGTGCCAGCACTAGTGAGAGGGCTTAGTGAAGACTTACAGTGTAAATATACTCACCTTATTAACCCCCTGAGCGCAACTGAGGCCTTGGAACTTAAGTTGCAGACGAGGCAAGTCATCACAGAGCCAACCGGAATAAATTCCTCCTGATAGACAGAATGCACTTCCATTCACCATGTTGTTCCTAGCAGAGCTTACAAAACATGTCTGCAGTGTTTAGTTGTCTTATTAAGATGCTTTGATTCATCAGAGCTGAAAGATAGAGCACTGCTTATAAATGATCTCTCTGCACATCGGTAACAAACGTGGTGGATGAAAACTGATTTATATACAGAACTATAGAGAGAGAGAGAGAGAGAGAGAGAGAGAGAGAAATGCACAAGGCAGCACAACATTTGTTTTTCTTACAAATCTGCACAACAGATTGGTGATGGAAGGAAAGGTCCACACAGCCGTGGAGTTGTGGAGAGCAGACATATTACATAAAGTGCTATAGACGTCTGTGAAAGATCTTGTAGCAAAATATTGTAAAGAAACTCTCTGCTGCAATGACTGTCGTTTAAGACTGCATTCCCTCTCGCTGAAGTCCATCAAACATAACTCACAGTAAATTCTTTCAAATCCATGTGACCAAGAGGAGAGGATAAAAACATTAAAATGTATGTCCTTTATCATGTGCAATTGATTTAGAGTGTATGATATGGATATTTTAAAAGCATATTAAGAATGTTAGGGTTTTTTTTTGCACAGTGGTCAGACTACTTTTAAACACACCTATATTATTTAATATATATTGTCAGGTTTTATGTGTATATGCTTTATGTGTGCATGTATGTCTGGCAGTCTGGGAAAATGTGTTGAATGTTGCTGTGGCTGAACAGCCAAAAAAAAAAAAGGATTTTATCAAAAATACGAGTTTTTCTGTTTATAACGTATTTGACACTTCAACTTTAAGAAACTATAAATATACAGTATGTAATCATAATTGTCTTCTTCCTGCACATGTAGGGTAAGCATACAGTTTAATACACAAATTATAAAAAGCTGTCTGACTAAATGCTGTGGTTTTCCATTTATTCATTCATCTTCAGTATCCACTTGATCAGTATCCAGGGCAGTGTTGCAGTGGATCCTGGGAAAGAGTGGGTTCAAGGCAGGAATACAGCAGTGCAGCACAGTGTGGTAGTTCAGAATTATGAAAAAAAAAATGTATACAAGAGCATGTGATGCATCGGAGGGAAATCAGTATTTAGAAGCTGTATTGGTTTAGTTATTCTCTTGCTTTCTAGTGTAGTGATTTCCGAAGATTTGGCCTGGCACGATGAATTTATTGGAGACGCTATTTTCAACTTTCAAATTGTTTATTTATCATGTAAGAACATTTGCAGTTGATGTTAATGGAGATTTACTCCTGAAGATTGAACATGGCCTGTTTATTATTATCAGGTCTTTGTCTGTTGATTATCACTGGCTGTGTGGACTGTAGTGAGCAGTTTACATGACACCCATACATACCATAGCATACCTGAAAGTGGCCCAACAATGTGAGCTATTGTCTTGGTCCCCGACTTGCCTCGGTCTTTAGGGAAGGAGAACTGGGCTTGCGGTGAACCGTCACACACAATAAAGGTGTGAGAACAGGCCGTCTGGATCCCACCGTTGGCTGACCACGCCAACCGCACTCGCATACTCGCTTCCCCGTTGTATTTCGTCTTCCACTGTTCCCACTACTCTTTTACTTTTCAGTTTTCTTACCAGCACACAGACGAGCCATTGTTTTCTTGTGTCTATTCCATGCAGGTATTTAGGTAGCAAGTGACTCTTACCCTTTCTGAAACCCCACCGCAGTTAGCAGCTAACAGCTTAAAGCTGCAGTCACACTAGAAATTTGCTGGTCTCCTTACAACAGTAAAAAAAAAACAGTACACCATTTTTGTGTATTTAGCTATTTAGTTGTGATTTTGCGTGAGATTGAGCAAACATTCAACAGTGCAGTTCAGATTTTCTAAATGAATTTAGATCCTACATCAGGGGTGGACAAATCATAAATTGATTAGCTAAGTGAAAACTCCAGTGTGCTGCCAGTCCTATTTTTGGCCCAGAAACCAAATTGACGAGGCTAAAAATGTAGCTAAAAACTACAGTACTGTAGAACATTGCTTTATTGCCCACAACAAAAAAACTTTGGCCAATATTTTGACTATGAGGGGTGGTGTACTGTCTTGTAAAAGTAAGAGTCTGGCTAGCAAAGTGACTATAAAGTGACTAGCACTTATGACAGTTTGGTACTGGACTTTATTTTCATTGGTTTCGTCAGTATTTCCACATACCTGTATGTTCCTGATTCTGAAAAGATTATCTGTCGTACGTGCATGCCTAGTACAATTGTTCTACAGACAGCCGATTGCGCCATGGCCAGTGTGCGTAGCGCGGCATTGGGATTTGGAATGAGTAGCTTGTGTTGTAGTTACAAAATTGAGTATATTAAGTTTATGCATAGCATACATACCAAATGAAAGCTTTTGTTGACTGTACCATGTTTCCACTGTATTTATAAAGTAATTTATTGTCAGATTGGGATGTATTGTATAAAGTCTTACACCTGCACACTACTAAAATTAGCTTTTCATCTAGGTTGGATCTTATATGATGCAATATGAATAACAGCCCCTTCAAAAGTCAACACAAAGCGGTTGTATTATTAGCTGTGAACACGTGTCAAAGAAACGTGAAGCAAAGTTGTGTTTGCAGAATTAGAGTTCTATTGAATTGTTTTGCTAACAAAAAACTAGTGTGACTGGAACTTTACAGACTAGTGAGCACAAAGACAGCTGAAGCTGATTCTGTGAATCATGTCCACAGCGTCCTGCCTCTTAACCACGCTGACACAGACATTGTGTCTCACTGATGCCACTCTTTCCCCCTGCTAGCAGCTTGTCCCCTAGTGGCAGGCCAGATATGATTGTCATTCCTCTGGATAAAGGGTTAGCTTTCTTTCGTCCCTCAGTTCTGAATGGTAAGTAGGCAGAGGGGAGTGTGTTCAAAGGGTTCAAAGGAAGGGGAGTGTGCAGGATTTGGGGGACAGATGGTAGTACATTACTGGACAGTTGAAAGCCAGCTGTTTTTAAGCTCCACCGCTGTGTGTGTTGAGGGCTCTGCCCCACAGGTGTCTTAGTACAGCGCTTCAGTGGGACAGCGCTAATGCCAAAAAAATTACGCAGTCCCCGAGTGTATCTTTTTCACATGCTTTGAATCCTCAACCCCCTTTTTTGTTATCTTCATCCGACTTTCTGACTCCGCTTCCTAGCGGGAGTGATGGATTTATCACTCATTTTTTAGTTGTTTACTGTTTCTTAAGCAGCTTGTAGTTAAAAAAAGACCCTTTTGAAGGGAGAGACAAAAAAAAAAAAAACTAGTATTTTAGCATATCCACAACAGCCATTGCTATGAAGCAATACGTATGCCTCTAAATGGTTAGATCAAGTATGGGCCTGCTGAGATAGTTATTAAGAAGAAATTAGTTATGAAACACAAACCAGAGGAAGGGATCAACACATACAGGTTGATTATTAAAATAAATTTCGTTGAAGTAAAAATGTTTCATGTACTGTGATGAGACTGATATTAGTCAGTGAACTTGTTGGGCCTTGCTGCAATTTATATAACTTTTACAGTGAAATATTGGAAAAACAGTACATACAGGTCACTGTTATTTTGCCACAATTTATAGTCGATCTCTGGCCAGGGCTTGAGATGGACTTTTGATGATGTTTCCAAAATTATCCTGAAGAGCAATATTCATAAGCAGTCCCACATACAAACTCCCACCTGTTTTCTAATGACAGGTTATAAAAGATCATGACTGCACGATCTTTAGGCTGTTTGCAATGATAACAAACATAGTAGACAAGCTGGCAAGTACACTAATGTTAATGTTAACCTAATAGCTAGCCAACAGCTGAATTTGTTCTTGCTGCTGTTAATGGCATTGTCAGAGGTGCTGACAGCTCTCCATGTTTGCCTTTGATAGCTATTTCAATGGAGCATGTTGAGATTTAATATCATCACAAGACCAAAGAGTGAAGCAGATTAGTCTCCTTAAAGTAGGGATACAATTAAATAATAATTCTTTGCTGAAACCAAAAGTCAGGACAGGCACAGCCAAAAACCAAAACTAAAGAAAAAAATCAAGTGCTTGATTAAAAAAGCCTATTTTTATTTTCTTTTTGTCCCATTACATAGATGTTGATTTTCATTCTGACCTTTATGTAGCATTTAAATATTACATACACATTGCAGTTCAGGGTTCAGTTCAGGGTGTGCAGGTACACTCACTTTTTCTGTACATAACTAGTTATATTTTTTAATTTAATATATTCTATCTCTGCTGTTCACATATTTCATATTTATATATAGCATGTTCATCTTGCACCATGGTCTCTTGCACTTCAGTATTGTTTTACCCTTGTTATTGTGTTGCATTTATTTTTGTATTCTTCATTTCTGTATCCCCCTTGACTTTATATCTTTGATTCTGTGTTTGGACCTGACATCAAGACAAATTCTTAGTACTGTAGAGTGTCCTTTACTGTACCTGGCAATAAATTGTTTCTGATTCTGAAATGTGCAATGGTGTCCGCATGCATTATAATGACACAAATTAGTAGTGCAAGTACACAATGCAATTGTGCAGTTCATTGTACACCAATCTCAAATGTAAACTTGACTAATTATAACTACCACACTGAGACAATTTTTATTCAGAGGAAGGTAGGTGAGTAAGGATGGCTCAGGCGTGGGTGATTCTGCCCAATCTGGCAATCCTAAACAATTTTTCTGATATTGTTTGTGGGAACACAAAAGAAACAGCATGTTGTTGACTAATATTGTGACCAATATTCTCATTACAAATAAAATGAGTTGTCACATACTGTGTGTGTGTGTGCGTGTGCGTGTGTGTGCGTGTGTGCGTGTGTGCGTGCGTGCGTGCGTGTGCGTGCGTGTGCGTGCGTGTGCGTGCGTGTGCGTGTGTGTGCGTGCGTGCGTGTGTGTGTGTGTAATATATATATATATATATATATGATCTTACATACAACTACTCTTTATTTATTTTTTAACAAATATTTCAGTTAAACATGTTCAGTACACCCAAATAGCTAATGTTCTTACTATTAAATGCTCCAGAATGTATTTAGCTGTCTAAAACATCTATTGTCTATTAACATCTAAATATTTGTAACTCCATCATCATTAATGCAACACTAAATGCTGAAGGCGTACACCAAAAGCCTACTAGTATGTGTGTATATATATATATTTTTTTGATCAAGGTCTTTTTATTGAACATTTTCAGAGTGTATAAAAAGAACAAACAAAATACAAACAACATCAACCCCGCATATCAACCCATCCACCCACCCACCAGACCAACTCGCCTAAGTTAAACCATTCACCTTACATATTTACCTGAAAAAAGATAAAGTAAATGAAATAAATGAGTAATAAATAAATAAATAAAGATACAGGGATTTACAACATATTATGGGATTACATTATTTGCTTCCATTTTTTCTACAAATGTCAAGAAAGGCTGCCAAATATCATAAAATTTCAAAACAGACCCTTGAAGAGAATATCTCTTCTTATCTTCTCTAGTTTAAGATACTGCATGACCTCTTTAATCCAGTGAGAATACACAGGGAGAAGAGGGTCTTTCCATCTAAAGAGGATGAGTCGCCTGGCCAACAAAGTGCAAAAGACCAGCATATTGCACTTTTTACAGCTTAGACGCATATCCTGTGGTATAACACCGAATAGGGCAATAAGAGGGGATGGATTGATTGACTCCTATTATAGTATTTTAGAAAAAGTATTAAAGATAGACTGCCAGAAATGATGTAGTCTTGGACATGTCCAGAACATATGGATTAAGTTTGCAGGACCGTGTTTACATCTGTCACATGTGGGATCTAGCTCCGCTCTAATTCTAGACAGTCTGACCTTTGACCAATGAAGCGGGTGTACTATTTTGAATTGCACAACAACATGTCGTTGACAAATGGATGATGAATGAATCCTTCTAATAATTTCTTTGCCAAATTGTATCTGAGATTTGTTAAACTGTCATGTGTTGATACAACATTGTTTTTCTTTAAAAAAAAAAAAAGGGATTTCAGTCTCTCGTGGCACAGCAGTAATGTATTCGCCCTGCTCTTGGAGTAGGAAGGATTTTTCTCCCAGTCAAGACACTAGACAATAGCGGGTATGTGTAAACTCATGAATATGTTAAAGGGCAGGTCATGGTCTTCTCCATGCATGTTTAGCTGTTCTTTGCTGTTGCAGGAGTAGCAGTAATGCCTTCCATCATGTTCTAGCCTGCTCACTTCCAGGTGGGAGACTCGGCTAATGGACAGGAATTGGCAGTGACTAAATTGGATGTAGACAGGGTAAAACACCACATGGAAATGGTTTTACAGCCATTATGATTTTTCCCTAATGATCTGACACAATGTTTTCTTAAGAAATAACTGTGAAGGTATTTTGGTGTATCATTCTGTAACAATACAATTGAACCAGGGTGAAAAAAAAACATTGTTACTGGTTTGCAGAGAGTTAGAGAATTTGGGACAGATTATCTGTAGCTGCCTGCTTCTATTTCCAGTCAATATTTCAAGTTGATCAGAAAAATGTGTAAGGCTTTAGGCACATTATAATATATCACATATTAATCTCAATATAAATTGGCTATGAAATGTGCATCCTGACTGGCTCGTGCAATACACGCTCTGATGCATCAGACATTCATGTGCTCTGGTTGCGTGATGATCCAAAACCCCTCTGAAAGCGCGAGTGGCAGGGGCCGTTGGGAACGAGAAGGTGCGGTCTTGAGTGTGTGTTCCAGCCTGTGGTTCCTCCTGAGTCGTGGTGGCACTGAGGGCTCAGACAACAACAAACACCCCCACCCACTAAACCACTGACTGACTGAGGTCTCTGCCACTTTCTCTCTGAGTTTTAGTGACACACACTTTCTCGAATGGGCACTAGCACCACATAACTAACGATGTGCAAAAATTGGATTGAGTAAACAAATCTAGGCGCAAAAGAAAAATAACAAAAGAAATAAAAACAACTCTGAACTCCTTGTTCCTGGTTACATAACTGGTTCTGGGGAGGGTCCCTGTGACATCAAGCCTGGCCCCCCTGTGGCCACTCTAAATGTGGCAATAGTCAACTCTGAAATCATTATTTCATATTTATCCTGGTTACATTTTTGTAATCATACAGTGCCAAAGTAGGACTCAAAAAAAAAAAAAAAAAAAACACACACACACACATTTTCTGGTCAAAATAATTCTTGGAAGGAAGTGGAACAAGGCCTGAATGAAACTAGAAAAATAACAAGCAAGACAGCGAAAAAAACAATAGAGACAATAGAAGAAGAAGTAAATGTGAGCAACATGTTTTAAAACTAACCCATCTATCCAAGCGTTCTATTTAAGTTGTGTAATTCTAAATCAGATTTGTATAACTTTGTGTATAACCTTAGCTTGCTAGTTAGATCAGCTTGTAAGAAACCGTAGAAACTCTAGACTGCAATGAAAATGTAACCGAAAAAGAACACGTACATATGTTGAACGTCTTTGGCCATGTTAAATGATTTTGAACATTGTCTTTCCTCTTAATACCTGCAATGCAGTGAGTAACATGGCTTAATATTTAAAAAAGAAAAAGATCTAATGTAACTGGCCCCTCTAATAGAACTGCTACTGCCTGGTTACACAGTTTAAATTCATGGGAGTTGAACAGCACATGGCAGGGTTTCCTTTGGTAGAAAGCTGTCCCATTACCACTGCCCTATTTCTCACACCTATTAGGTTTTCTACAGTGGCACTAGGCTGAATTTTGTTTGTCACTGTATCCCTGGCATGCGATGAATGACAGAACCAAGACAAACTCAATCTATGACTTTCCAGTAGTTTTTTGAGGAAGCACTAAACAATCCTTGATTTGTTCTCAGACTGAACACTTATCATCCTCTGACAATGGAGAGGTATGATGCGCACATGCTCTGTAGGCTGGGGATTCCCCTCTGATTGCATTGATGATTGTGTCAAAACTCCTGACATTTAACATTATAGCCTCACCTTTCACTAGCACAGTTTGTCTGTGGTTTAACTTTTGCATTGTTAGAAGACCAAGGGATTAGATGACAAAACTCTAAAAGGAGATATTTTCGTCATATTATTTTCTTGTACTAGAATTGCAGCTCGCTGGAGTCTCGAGAATTGAGGCGTGGGAAGTTTGTGAACCCGCTGACCCCTCCTATTAATGTGGCAAATTAACAGAGTGCGGGTGATAAAAGAATCTCCGGCTGCTTTGTCTTTTCTCTAAAGGTCTTTGGAATAAATAGATGCTGCCCTGTTTGTTCTTGCGGCTTGTTAGCGGTGGAGCTTCCAAAACCAAACCAATCAAATAGATTGTAAAAATGTTTTCGTGTCTTTATTACATCATTGCATTTCAGTGGTAGTGTTATTGTAAGCTCAAACTGAGCTGATGGTGTCATTTCGGTATACACACATGAAGTGAATGGGTATCCTTTTGCTAAAGGTTTTTGTGAGAAGCCGTGACGAATGTGAGGCCCACTGACGCGCAGCTCACAAAATTTAGGGATGAATAGAGAGGGCCTCCTTTGCCAAGGCTGTTTAGCGAAGGCCTCATCAAAACACATACAAATCACATTGATTTCTCTTTATAGGTATCCAGCAAGGAACAAGGAAACATGGACTTCTCTCTCTCTCTCTCTCTCTCTCTCTCTCTCTCTCTCTCTCTCTGTCTGTCTGTCTGTGTCTCTCTCATTATTGGTTAGAGCTTGTGTCTTCTTCTGCCAATTGCGTCTTACTGCTCTCACAACCCAGCATGGCATCAAAACTCTGGCCTTAAATGTTCAGTCCACGGTTTTGAACTCTACAGATAAAAACAGCCTGATAACATTTCAGGAAACAATTCAGTACTGCCCAGATGAGTACTTTCTCCACATTCATGTTTAACTACATTTTCCATCAGTCACTGATGGACTTGAGGATTGAGGAGTGTGAGGATTACGCCATTGGTATGGCCCTGTTCTTGTCAGTGAAACGTATGCTTCATTTCATTTTTTTTTTTATTTTATTTTATTTTTTTTTACATTTATGGCCTAGAACCACCTCTTTTTCCAGGGAGAGGCCATTTGACTGGCATTGTAAATGGCCAATCACAGACATTTCCTGAGCCTGTCAGCAAACACAAATGAATCTATATTTATTATACTAAGATCTAGACAACTGACGATTATTTGCTATAATATATTGTTTGCTTTGGTTTGTTTTCAGTCTAGTATTTTTAGAGTGCAGAGAAGAAGTACCCATATAGTTGTGGAAGGACAACATAGCCAAGATGCTTACAGCTTATTTAGTCCTCAAAAACCACAGATATTATCAAAGTCCTGTCACTCTAGGCCATTTTCTGGTTCAGTTAGACCCTGCCCAAATTTTAGGTTTCTGTTCTGAGTCTTTTTTCTTTTTCATATTGGAAATCACACAAACCACTGTACACTATAGAGTGTGTCAAGGAAGTGCTCACCTTGGAAAAAACAACCTTTATATAAAATGGTCCTATGTTTCAAGCATGTAAAGAATATAGTGCTAGACTATGGAACCCTATTAACGCATGTGTAATAATAATAATAATAATAATAATAATTATTATTATTATTATTGTTATTATTGTTATTATTATTATTATTATTATTATTATTATTAAGACAATCTACTGTACTTTTCTTGATCAGTGTGTTCAGTGGTTCTGGAACCAGTACTGGCTTGTAATGCCAGGTTGGATATGAATTAGAGTTGAAAGAGTTAGAAATGTTTTTCTGATCTCATTTGCTGACATATTTTCTTCCATGAACATGTGTGATGTGTGTGTGTGACTGACAGCATAGACTGTGAACTGAATATACTGCACATATTCTTATGAAAGCCTGTCACCATCACCTTCAAATTTCACAAAACCTTGGTTCTGCAGTGTTGTATAGGCCAACCTCACCTGTCATGCAATTATCACAGTCTCTTATCACTGAGCAGCTAGAACTTGTGTGTGTGTGTGTGTGTGTGTGTGTGTGTTATATATAAATCCATCCCCCACCCCAATAAATCTCTCTAAGGATCAAAAGAGCTTGAAGTCTCCTATCCATGTTCATCAAAGATAAAACGGATGGGTGTGACGTTTGACCAAAACCAACATATTTTAGTTTTCCAAAGGAGTGAACACATCCAGCTAATAGCTCTTTATAGATGTGATTTTAGCTACACTCTGGTGGAGGTACATAGTACAATTCCACCTTGGTCAAATAGTAAATAGTAAACCATAAATCTAGTGTTAACTATAAAAGAGAAGTATCTGACTGACATCAAAAGCAGCATGCATTCAGAATTGGTAATATTCATAGTTTTCTTTTAAAAGTAGATCTTATTTTACATATTATAGATATTAGTTTGAAAGTTATCTTAATTGTTATAGCCTCAGCTATGCCTACTTATGCCATTTCCGTCTAAACTAGAGCAAGAGGCAATAATTCCTGAATTCCTGAGAGCTTTCTTTTAACCACGCAGTATTCTGTTTTACTCTTTCCTGTAAATTATGAAGCTAAGCTAGCCGAAACTATGTTATTCTGAAAGCTTCTCGAAAGGAACTTGTGTTCCTCCTTTCTCTGCCGTTGTGCAGGTTCAGGACTTTTGACGGACAGGAAGAATGCTGCTCGGAAGTGGGTTTTCTTGTTTTTTTTGGTTTAAGCCTATCAATTCTTTGTGTGTCCTTAAGCAAACAGGAGAGTGCTATGTCCTGTTTTTACTGTTTCACCATGTCACTGTTCAAACTTGAGAAGAGTAAATATTGGAGCAAAACTTTGGTGTGCTGAGCTGCTAGTGTCAGGCGAAAAGAAAAAAAAAAGCCATTTAAAAGCTCAGTAGTATGAACAATACATTCTCGAGTGACATAAGCAGAGACAGAAAACTGCAGTGATTTTATTGTTATTGAATTCATGGCATTGCACTTTATGGTTACAGTGGCTTTACATTTGTTGCCATCTCTGATTTAAGATGGAGATTGTTTTCTTCTAGTGAAAGGGCCACATTTTCTTCTAGTTAATAGCCCCTTCTTCCAACATTCACACTGAGCACCAAAAATTAGATTTGCTCCAAGCAGATCCAGACATACTAGAAATACTTGGATGCAGAAATGAAGACAGCTGATGGATCGAAGATGGAAGCAGTGGCTAATAGTTTTGGTGCAAACTTTAGCACAGCTGAGCATTGTTACTGCTCTCTCCATGTGTGGCTTAAGCTAGTCTGCCTGCTAATCAGTTTCACCTGTAGCACTGACCTTTGCAAAGCTGGCTATGCTTTCTCCCAGCCCTCGTGTTCTGTGATCACCTGACACAAAAATGAGCATCAGGAGGTGAGCCACGTGCGGATTGTGTTTTAATAAGCACAATGAAAACAATCCATTCGGGGCTTTTCTGGGGGGCTGAGTTTCAGTGGAAAGATGTTGACATGCTGCCCATGCTGGATCTGAAGCACGCCTGCTAGATCATGTGTTATTTTAATGTATTAGCACCAGAAGTCTGGAAAATCTGTTGCTAGCTATATATATATATATATATATATATATACATATATATATATATATATGATAGTAACAACTGAATGCAGTGTTCAAATGCATGATGAAAATGTGTACCAGATTTTTGTGCACTTTGGTCTTATTGTAGCACGACTGCTTATCCTCAAATTAAAAGAGGCAACTTCTTAGCACAAGAGTTCAACACAGGAATAAGAATGCCTCCCATTTTTTTTCTTCATTATTTACTATTCTTCTCAATTGTAGCTGTTTTCTTGCTCTTAATCTGCCTCAGATATGGCTGGCATTTGGCAGCCATTGCGCAGCACCACGGGTCAAGGCAAGGCACCTATTCCCCCCTCTCCTTTTTTTATCCCTCTTCACTGCATAATTTTTTAGGTCACAAGCTTATCTGTGCTCTAAGATTCTGCATGTATGGCCATGTTTAATTCTTGGCTGCCTACTGTAAATTTTTTCTTAATTACCCAATGGCGCTTTGGCAAGTGTTTTACAATTGCGATTTATCATTACCAGGAATTTACCGGTCTACTGTGTCACTCCGATGTGGTTCGTTTGCACTGTAATTACACCCAAAGCTTGTTAGAGCTTGTAAAGTTTGTAGCTGCGCAGTGAGAGTGTGGAACAGGCCCCAGAAACATTATTTTGTGTCCTTTTGCTGGAATGTTGTTGCTTAAATGTAGCTGAATATGAGTTGCTGGAGGTGAGATTGTGACAGATTGAATTTTTTTTTTTTCCCCAGTTTACTCGAAAGTGAACACATTCAAGCTAGATTAGGACAACAGGGGACTTAGGACTTACTTATCATAGTCTAGTTTGGACATAAAATGGCTTGAGACAAAATTTCATAGTAGGTTGTTAATGAGACACTGTTAAAAAACATAACCGCTTTGATGCAGATGGAAGCTAAGCTGCTGTAAATCTGCATATTGGTAACCGATAACACAGTTAGCACACCTGCAGAACGGTTTGATTTGACCCTGCCGCCCCATGGCACTGTTCCAATACAGATAAAACGTCATTTAGATTTAGCCTTGAGCTGAGAGGAAGTGCGGAAGGGAGTCGTGTGAGTAGTTTTTTTTTTTTTTTTTTTAGAAAAAAGTGACTTGATATTGAGCGAAGCTTGCACTATAGCTAAATCGTCCATTTACTTCAATTCTCATTACAGCAATTGGGTTATTTAATTATTTCTTTAATAAGTAAAGGAAAATATTTGAGGTGTTTTCATTACATACCTACAGAGTGATTAATTGCTATAGATTTTTGCTGGCTTTATCCTCCTGCACTTTGTTCTTGTAGCACAGCGGGTTGCCACTTCCAATCAATGCATCCTTGTAATAAATACGTCAACTTTTCAGTACAAGAGCTGAAGGCAGGGACGAGAATGTATGCATGGAACAATTCACATGCAAACAATCGTATTTATAGAATAATGCGTGTTTTTTTTTAACACTAAAGGAAAGACCCTCACCTTTAACATACAGACGAGCTGCTTTAATGAAGAATTAGTGCCCATGCAAAAGCTCACAGCAGAGTGAATTAGGAATAAGCTACTGCACCGGATGATTCACCTCTGAAATGTTCACTGCAGTTGAATGTCAGCACGTGTGAGTCTCTGATTCATGATGTGCTTTAGGGATATAGAGTGGTCCTTGCTGTAGAGGGAGCTCTCTCGCTGTCTTCTTGTCATGTCTTGTTCTCCACTGATTAATGTTTTGAATATTAACCTCGACACTGTTGTTTGTCTGTCATTGATGAAACACTTTACCTCATTATTAAAAATGATGGTGGTGTCGTGTCATGTTTATGTAGTAAGATAGAAAGGAGAGATAAGGGAAAGTTCCCAGCACTTCCTGGCCTGTATGTATATGTTCAGACTTGTGTATGTGTGAGTGAGTGTGTGTGTGTGTGTCTGTCTGTTTAACAGTGTATAGATGGATCATGCATGGTATTGTGCTAGGGGGTTTCTCTAATTCCATGCTGAGCCTGCCATCCTTACCTGTGGTTTACACACACACACACACACACACACACTTCACGCACTCTACCCATCTGAGACATCACTCCAAGCTAAGGGTGGAGGAATGCAGTCATCGGCGCCGTCCCAGCATTCTCACTGAATGTAATCCTTGACATCACCTGTGTTTATCAGTTTGTTTTAGTTACATTTACGCACAAGAAGAAGACGTTCATCAGGATATCAACCGTGTGTGTCCTTACCTCACACACAGGTGCTTACTCACACACTCGTGCACACACCCTTTTACTGCTTCTAACAGAAACAAATTCAAGCTCGGTGCTTTCTTCATGGACAAGCATCCAAATGCCTAGGTCTGTGTATTTTCATGGTCGTTGTGGCAGCATTAAGGGAAACTTGCTCGGCTCAGCTGAGATTCGAGTTTCCTAATGAAATGACTCATTTCTGGACGGTGGCTGCAGCCAGAGTTGCCTCCAAACTCTCGCCGGAGGTCTGATTACTGTATAGTTTTATGAGGTTAGCGTTTCGTCAGGAGTGACGTGGTCCATGCCACTGAGGTCACATGGACTGGGGGTTGGGGGGGGGGGGGGTTTTGTCTTGGGTAGCCCTGCATACTCAGTGCCAGTGCATGAGCTCGGGTCTTTATTTATGGAAAGGGATCCTAAAATAGCAGACTGGCTCCCCACATGTGGAGTTCCACTCCTCACATCTGCTGCTTGTATTGTCCTTATCACACTTCTTACTTCTGTTATAAAATACATCTGTGCAAGTGAACTCTTTATTAGAATGTTTAAGCATCGACTCATGATCTGTAGAGCATATTTGATAGTCCTCGCTGCAGAACCAAAAAATCCAGGGGGGTGGAGCTGTATGTGATCCAACTCCTCCTATAACCCTAACCCTACCCCAACCCCTAATCCTAATCCTTAACCCTTAACTCACAAGACTCTCTACAACACACTTAACAGCACACTTATCCAGCCTGAAACACAGTCTTCTCCACCCCCTGGACGTTTGGTTCTGCAGCAAGGGTTACTTGGCCTAGCTTGGGACCTGAGAATAATTGGATGCTGTAATCCCTAAAGGAATACTTTAGAGTTTTTAAATCTAATCTACATGCTCTGAATATATAGCATCGATGTGATTGGCCAGTGTCCTGCAATGGACTGGCTTCCTATTTGGGGTGTATTTTCACCTCACACCCAGTGTTCCCGGGATAGACTCCGGATGCACTTTGACCTTGAGCAGGATCAGTTACTGAAGTTGAATGAATGAATGAATGACTGAACATTTATTGAAAGAATTCAATAAATTCCCTTACACCTGCTTTATAAGTGACTTTTGAGTAAACTAGTTTTCTGTGCTTATCTCAGTACAGGGAGGTTTGTCAAAACTCCTGTCTGTAGTAAGTCTTGTGATAACTGCTATAGATTCTGTAGATTAGATTAGATTGCAAAATTCCGGGGTATTCATTTATGGAAATTAGCGTGTGTACAGGTAATCCAGTACGTGGTTAAGCATTTGAGGCTCTAGTATTCTTACATACTGAAACTACAGGGTGTCCCAAAAGTCTCCATACACAGGGGAAATGAACACTTTTTATCAAAATGTCTTCCAAAATTTTTCATACTTATTTTTTTTTTTTTTTGTCAGATAGCCTTTAAGAATTCCTGTGACAAAAGAAGAACGTATTGAAATCATTCTCATGACTGGATCAGGAAGCTGTCGCAAAGTTACGATGGACTTTAACAGGAAACATGGCAAGCATAACACACGACACTTTTGCCAAAATTATTAACAAATTCAAAAAGAATGGAAGGAAACATCCACTGATGAAGGCACAACCGACGTGGTGCTGGCACACACACTCATCTATGTATGGAGACTTTTAGGACACCCGTTAGGTATACATAGTGCACTATATCCACATGAAGACAGTGAAGAAAAATGAATATATGGAAAAGAAAAGCACATCTGGCACTATTTTGATGCAAGGAGCAGTGCTGTTGTGGTGTACAAGATCGAGTTGTGCATCAGGACTAAAATAAAAAGGCTTAGGAGCAGGCGGTCGGCTATAAAGTTCAGCCGATAAAATACAATGACTCTGCCAGTGTAGTCCAGCAGTTAAACCATACTATGGTATGTGCACTGATGTAACCGGATGCTGCAAATATGTTTTAGATAATAAAATAATTGACGTTGTATTGCTATTTCTTTTCTTGCAGCTGTGGAAGTGGATTCCAGGAAAGCAGACACCCTTCACTTGCTTCATGTGGATTCTTGCGGTGAGGAGGATGTATGTCTTCTTGTGGTGAGGAATATACATTTCCAAAAAGCACTGTTCCAGTGTTCTAGTCGTAGCTCGTAAACCTCAGCCATAGGCTTCTTTAAATGAGCTGAAAATGCTACCGTTAATGAATTTAAGCTAAGAGCGTCCAGCTCACTTTGTACAAATGAGATGCTGCTAAGTAATGCATTCCAGCTTGGCGATTGGCATTTCTGTACATAACTCTTAACTCTAGGTTTTTGCACATATTGTTTTGCTGAGTGCTGAATATTGCACACGTTTCTGCATGTTAAAATCCCATAAGGCCTTAAATGGCTTGCCTCCACAGCATTAGCTCTTAAATGCAGGCCCCCCACTGAACTTCATACGTCTGTTGGTTGCATGTTTATGAGCCAGAATGCTATTAACTCTTTAACCTGTTTGTCAAATTTGGCCTTGGCCAAACTATTGTTTTTGCTAACAAAGTTGGAAATTGTGAAGTAACATTTTTTTTTAATAAGTTTGCCAGTTTGTTTTCATTGAAGACATGGGACGAAAGTGAGCAGTTAAACGTTCTTTGGCATGGCCATGTCGTAACACACACTTCATCCTCATTTTAAGCCAATAAACACAAGCATAAGAAGCTTTGGTAAATATCCTGTCATGTGGCAGACTGTACCGAGATTGATTTCCTTTTGTTTAGCCCCTGCTTAGTTGTTTGTAGAAGAAATATTTATGATATCCAATGCATTGCTGTCAAGTACTGAATTTCTAATATTTTAACAGATCTAATTCAATTAAATTCAGTTTTATTTGTATAGTGCTCTTAACAATAAACATTGACACAAAGCAGCTTTACAGAAATCTGCATGAAGAATTGGATCCCTAATGAGCAAGCCAGAGGTGACAGTAACAAGCAAAAATCTCTCTGAGGAAAAAAACATTTGAGAGGAATCAGACTCTTTTGGTTGGTGACAGATTGTGGGATTGCAAATCATTAAACTTGTATTATACTTGCTTGTAACTATGCCTACATGTACGCAAGATGGCTGTGGCATAACACTTGTGCACGTGCTAGAAATTAACGTTACTAGTCCAATGTCAAAGTAAACAGTGAGGGCAGTATAGCACCATGTGACTTTGTCTGCAATTGACTAAAACTAGTGTTGTATCTCAAATCATACAGTTCTACAGTTTTCTGAGTTTTTGAGTACTAACACTAACCAGTTTACCTATTAAGGTTAGTATTTGAATTTTAAAAACCTCTCATGTGGCCTTCAAAGCTACTGAAAGGTCTGTCTTGTGTACCAGTCTTCTGGATCTTCTAGATTAGTAAACACTTTTGAATGTAAGGTCATAGGTCATTTTCAATTTGAGACAGATAAGGAGAATAACAACCACAGAAAGTTTTAAGAGAGACAGAGCTTGTCAGTGTGTTTAACATCGCCATGCATGAAATCGCTAACCATTTTACAGTTTAACTTGGAAACCTGAAGGACAGGGATGTTGTGGTTCTGATGTGCCTTCTTTTGAATGCCACGTTTAATCACCCAGATGTGCACGTGTACTGTGCCACTTGCATTGCCACTGTTTCTGCACACATATGCAGTCATGCATCAAGTATAAACCAGGCCTTACTCTTCTACAACCGTGTAGTATAAAGTAAAGCAGTACTAAGTGTGTTGGAAGGATGTTCAGTATGAGCACACTGTGAATAAGCGGCAGCAGCAGTTCTCGGGTACAAGTCCAGCGTATCCCGATCTTTGGCCTTAAGTCAGTTTTGCAGTAGATTATGTGGCTGACTGGACATGAATAACTGACATCTGCTCTTTGTTTGCTGCTAAATGTATTTGGCATCAATAGGCTCACTGTGGCATCGATGAGCTTTTCAGCACTGAAGTACTGTTTCCTACCAATGTTCTGTCCCTTTTCCTCTTTTATGAGACCTTTTATACCACAGGCCTTGGATGTGTTTGCCATATGCACAGCTGCAAGTTGTGTATATGTAGGTGTAAGTGATTTCTGCTTTGTAGTTAGCCAACATCAATTCAGCTACCTAGCAGTCCTTAGTGCAACTTATCAGGCTAGATACCTACAAAGTCCCTGAAATTCAATACAATTAAATTTATTTATATTTTTATTTATATACATCTATTAACAATGGACATTGTCTGCAATCTCCATAGGACAACATTATAAGAGTCCTGAATGATGGAAAAAGGTCCAGCTTTTAATATATCAAGGATTTTGTTCAATTTCATGTGTCTTCTTACTAGTATGTTCTGAAGGTAAGGAGTGGGAGGTGTAGGTGTCACACACTAATGACCACAGTCATTATTTAAAAGAGTGCTTCTCAAACCGGAGTAGTAGTTTAACCAAATGAAAAAAGTTGTATGTTGCATGTTTTAAAAAATAGTAGATAGTATTAAACAATATAAATTAAATGTGTCATCCAATCACAGTACAAGGCCATCCTGAGCGTACTTAATGAGTTAGCTGTGATGTCATCAGAATAGTGCCACATGCCTTGTACTAAAAAGGTTTGAGAACTGCTGGTTTAAAAGAACTGTTGATTCAAGAACATTTCTTACTTGGTATCATGTCTACTGTTGGTATACTTGTGTAGGATGGGAACCAATACACATCCCACTGACCCACTGTTCAGTTTTTAATGGCACCTAGCTACTGTTAAACCCGTCCCACCTCTAAGCCCATCTCAGCAGCAGTCATGGTGAGCAGATATTCCCATTGCCTGAGATTATGTGCCACAGAGAGGAGAAGCTCCATCATAGCTCCTGATAAGGTTTTTGAGAGTGCTTTGAGGCCTGGAAAGGAAAATCTGGGTGATCGGTGATGAAATTTGGTTGGAAATATTAGCACACAATTTGCTAAGGCACCTTCAGTGTGTAGTTCATTGGTTTTGTTGAAGTTTAAACTCATGATGTAACTGATGACACACACGTGGCAGTTGGAGACTGGAGAGTTGCATGACAAAGCCTGTGACTAGAGCATTCATACGCAATAGCTAAAATGAAACTGCCATGAGTATGCAAGCTCGAGTTTGTGTTTCAGCTACTCCTAAACTCGCTGCAAGTATACCGAGGCCTTGATTCATTATTACACTCCCCCTCTAACTCAGACAGGAGGCTTGCATCTAGACTTCTAGTCTCAATTTCATTCAAAGCTTGAGAGTTTAGTGTTAGGGGCTGGGTTAGCTTTTGTACTTAAAGTCCAATTAAATCCAGCCATATAGTGCTTACTTGTTTGAGTTCATATGATTATTTCATATCTTTATTTACCATGCCCTCATCAATACCTCAAACATGATTCCCAACAAATTCAACCTTTGACCAACAGCTTAAATTAAAAAGCATTTGTTTCCCTTCATAATCCCCTGATCTTATAATGCAGCTACAGACGTGCTGGGTAGGTTAACAAGTTGTGCAATGGCTCTTGTGTTGTGCAACTGTTAAATCTTTTGGCGGTAATTATGGGTTGGCAATAAATGGATACAAAAGTTCCAGGGCTTTTGTTTTGGGGCATCATATGAAGATACTTGAGTGTTTTTATTAGAACAAGCAGTGGCAGTGTTGTACGGTGATCTTTTCTGCCCTTTGTGATGAAGGCCAGGAGTTTGGCAGCTCATCCGGTAAAAATCTGATTTCATTGATCCTCTTGTATACATGCTGCAGTGCTGCCCATTTCCTTGAGTGAAAATGTTCTTTTTGTTGTTTGTATGAAGGAGAGACTGAAAAATAGGGTGTTTGGGCATGCATTTGCAAGTTAGTGTGTGTTTACACTGCGTAGCACCAGCTGGGTGGTCCTCATGGCTGGTTGGTCAGTGAATCATAAATCAGAGTCCAGTGCTGGACCTGGCAGTGTGTGACCACCGGCGCAAGACCTAAGGAAAAGTCCATCATCACCTACCCCTTGGGCTGCATCTAAAGTCTCCCAGCCTTCCCAGAAAAAATCCCAGAACACTAGCACTTAAAACTTCCCTGTATAAAATGATCAAATCTTCTATATCCACCTTCCATTTGTTGGTTTGGTGGATGTTTTATTTTCTCATCTTCCTCTCAGTTAAGGAGTTCATATGTAAAATTTTCTAGCAGCCTGAGATTTCTTTATGTAAGGCTGTAGATTAAAGCTCCAAGGGGCCATCTACCCTGGCTTTTAGGGCACTCGATGCCAGCAATTAAGATGTCGGATGTGATGAGGAGGACGAAGCAGCGTCCACCGTCTCTCTGACTCCCGCTCCGGCCACAGCTTTAATCTCCGCTGTGGTGGCTCTCACCAGTGCACTGACCTCTCAGGCATACATAAAGATAAGACGCTGGCATCAGACTGTTTGGAATAATAACGCCCAATTTGAAGAGAAGTGGCTCAGCAAACACCAAAGCACTGGAATAAAAAAGCAGATGGAGATGAAAGAGGAGCGGATGTAACTCTGGAGATAAGAAAAGAAATGTATATATGTGATTGCAAACAAATGCTCTCACTCAACGGGAGGCGAGTGCCAGGCTCTCAGCCTGATTCCTGACCTGTGGAGGATGGAGGTAGAGAAACGCAATTTGTTCCTTTGTGTGGCAGGATCACAGAGGGACTGTGACTTTTTCTTTCTCTGTCTCTTGTTGAGTGCAATTTAGTTGGACGAGCAGGTGGTCCGGCCTAGTGCAACAGCAGTGACTTTACTTTCTTTCTTCTTTTTTTTTGTCTACTTTCTTCTCTTTTTTGTTTTCCTGCAGAGGCTCACTGCGCTTTCGTGTGTTTGCTTCTGTCGTGCGGTGCTTTCAGACAGCATTTGGGAGTGGAGGATTAAACAGGAGGGATGTAGTGAATGAGGGAAAGGTGGAGGAATAGAGGCGATGTGGCGCCGTCGACCTGTTGGCCCACAGCCTGGTTCACATTTTTTGAAATAAAAAAAAATGCAGCCGTCGGCTCCAGCCTCTTTCAGCCGCTCTCCACATGGTTTTTGTGGCCACCTCCATGGTTCCGTGTTGGCCTCAGAATATGCCTGGCAGCTCATTGTGCCTCATCAAAGGAACAACAACAAGGGAATAAAGTGGCTTCCTCAGCTGTTTCCCGTCTAAGGGCAATACGGATTAAAAAAAAAAAGAAAGTATGGGCTTTGGGTGTTCATGTTCAGGGCTGTGTAACCGTTTCGCTTTTGCAGGTGCATTCAGTCATACTTATCCAGCTGTTTGTCCCGAACAGACCCCCTACCCTTCCCTCACGGATTAGGAACATAGTCAAGCACAAAGTGGTCAGGGAAATTAGCTGTGTAAGCTTTTCTTTGCACATTATCTGTGGCTTAGTGGTCTTCTTAATAGTGTGGTTGCACTTTACTCACTAGCACAAATATCATTTCAGTACAGTTATCACTGATTATATCCACACATTTGCAATTATTTTATTGTCGTAACAGGCAGCAAGCCTTTAAACTTTTGTAGGTAGTGACCCCTGAATAAATTAATAAATGAAATGAAATTGCTGACCTCCTGATGATCTCAGGATATGATTACAGATTTTATTTTATGTTATGTTTAAAACTATTGAAATATCAGGCAAATTAGATAAATGTGTGACATTTATTTATTGGTGCCATGATTTTTTTTTATTTATTAGTGCCATGAAACTTTCCTAACACAAGTGACCAGACAGTTCTAACTGTTATTGTAATAACTATAATCACTACAGCAGCTCTGATACCGGTTAATCAGAATAAACACCTATAAATAAACAGATAGATAGATGGATAGATAGATGAATGAATAAACAGTCAACTAATCTGGAACCAGTCCTTGACTTTAAATTGGCTTGAATATGACTTTAAATGAGTTTATAAGTTAAATGTTTGCCTTTAAATGACCATATGTTGCCTCATAACAACTGCCAAACAATGGGCCTCATTCATTCATTTTTGAGTACAGCTGTGTGTAAATGTTTGCGTAAGCCAAACTGAACTAAAAATTTAGACTTTGCAAAAGTTTCATAAACGCTGATTTTCTTTGTATTCACGTGAGAATGTTGACAAACGGCAAACGCCCATAAATTACCAGGCGCATGCACGGCACATCTGACACCCACCAAACTCCATAACAGGGCAAGTTCACAGACTGGAAAGCACAAAATAGCCAAAAAAAGAAGTATTTCTTTTGACTTTTAAATCTGTAGAAATGAAGTGCTTTTGACTCACGGAGCACACAGAGTCATAGCACATGAAAAAGCCAAAATATGGAGAGAAATTACGGAGGTGAATCTGATGTTGTCCATCCAGCGCAATATAAAGGAGGTCAAAAGAAAATGGTTTGCCACAAAAACTGATTTATATAAAAGTATTACTGCTAATCAACAGACTTTCTCTGCTATTGGAGGCGGCCAAACCATGAGAACGCTTTTTAAAAAAATGACGAGATGCCATGGCAAATGCAACCGACTTATAAGCCAGCTCATCCACAGAAAAGAAATTCATACCAGTCTCAAATATCTGTTATCTCCTAATCGCATCATCTGCTGATTCTTCCATTAATATCAGTTCTGCCATTTGCACCTAAATAAGCGATTTGAACTTACGTAATCCTACGTAAAAATGCAGAAAACTCATCGCATTATAACAGTTGAAGCCGATCGATCCAGGTTTACACTAGTTAGTCTTTTTATGCGTTAATTAACTTACATTCAAGAGCAGGATTTTTTGTAGGATACGAAAGTTTTTTCCAAATTTACAGGATTTTCATGAATGCCAGGTTTTTTTTTTTGTGTAAATGTTCATATGAGCAATTTACACATAAATCCGTTCATATCCAGCTGGATAAATGAGGCCCATTGTTTGTGCGTGTGTGTGTGTGCGTGTGTGATTCTGTTGACACGCACACAGAGATACACTCACACACAGAGACACACTACAGCAATTAGCATTAATGAAAGTGGTTGGGCGTTATGCAGTCAGTGTGCAGTTTTCCCTGAAGAGGATTGGGAGTGGTTGCCTTCATTGGTGAGGTAAATAGTGGGAATTGGAAGCAGACACAGTTGCATGTCATTGGATCGATCACCTGAGGGCAATACCAGTTTCTCCACTGCAAACTTTGTTGGGTATTTGTTTAGATCTGCCCATTTCAACCCTCCTGGGACTAAAGCTGTGTACTACTCACATTACAGTTTATCATTAATAATCTTTTTAATGAAATCGACACGATGTTCCCTTTACCTATAACGTCATCAATCACCCAATACAGGTCTGCTGGTCTGTTTGTTTTTCAGTTTCATGTTAAACTATATAAATGTAGCATGTATATATATATATATATATATATATATATATGTGAAAATGGAGAAGGACTTTCACTGCTAACAGGGTGATAGCCTTCACCCAGGGGCAGAGGGATTGGGTGATCTCTTGACCTCTGGAGCCCCAGTGTCAGGTTGCTGCTTGACCTCTTTGCCCTAAACTGTCAACTAAAACAGCTCTATCAGAGCTAACAGCCCTCAGTCTCTCCCCACTTTCGGCTTGTACTGCTTTATCTGTAATGCTTTATCAGACATTATATCACGTTTTCTCTAGTATTGTCGATGCTGGTATCGGTTTGTTTCTGTGTATTTCTGGGTGACTGTTCAGGCCTTTAATTAAGCATCTATAACAGCCATTTAAAATGCCATTCCCATCATTCCATGCCACTACATCCGTATAGCTCTGCAGAATCACTCAGTCGCTGCGTCTTTTGTTTGCACTGCCCAGTCCAGTCCAGAGGCGGTTTAATTGGTTTGTTCAGTTGGTTTAGATATGCTCCACAGTGCATAGCGTTTTTTTTTTTTTTTTTTTTTACAGACCCCATACAGTTAAGTCTCAAAATCACCCCTTTAATTGAGGACAAATATACCATTGTCATGCTTGGCAAAATATTTCTGCCCTTTCTTTGGCATTTGAAGAAAGTCCACCACTTGCTTGACTGATTTACCTGCTGTGATGTGTTTGAGAGTGTGTGTGTAGAGAGCTAGTGTGTTATGAAGCAATGGTTATTCAGAATGTATTTCTTAATTTAGCTGAACTGAGATTCTTTGAGACAGTCAGCTGTAGTTAGGAGTAACTTACTTCAGGTTGCCTACTTTCACTCTCTTTCAGCTGTTATTTGTGTTTTTTTTCTTTTTTTTTCTTTTTCTTTTAATGCATTGTGACCTGAGTACTATTGACAAACAACTATACTATATTATGTACAATTCCTTATGCACTTTTTTTTTTACGACTTTCCCTGGATTTAGAAATGTGGTGAAATAAATAAATCCAGATTTACATATGTAAATATTTTTGATAAATAATAAAATTCTCTTTTTAAATAAATATTTAGAAATATGACAGTATAATAAATATATACGTCACTTTTCCATATTTTATTTAAAATAAAAATTTCAGTACATGGTAAATATTTAGATTAAATCTAAATAAATGGTTTGGAGAACAGAATATTTTGTTATGCTAAATATTTGCTCTAAATTTATACCTCATGATGGAAGTAAATATTTTCAATAGACCTAAACATTTAATTTAAATAAATAAATAAATAAATAAATAAGGTTTGAAATTAAATCTATAACTTATCTAAATGCTTAACACACATTTCAGTTATTTAAAGAGTTGCTGTGGGAATATTCCAATACATTAAATAAGTGGATAAGAATTGAATTAAAAGATAAAGATTAAATTTAAACATTTAGTTTGTACACCATAAATTATGGTTTATTGTAAACATTTAAAACAAGTAAAAAATTAATCAGATGTAATGTTATATTTAAATATGTCAGATCTTATTAAATATTATGTTTACCGTGTCTGATATAAGATATAAACGAAATATTTAATTTGCCTGAAATACCATATCATTACGTCTTTCATTTGCAAATATTTAGCTTTCAGTTATATATTAATAATCCATAATAGTCATGCATTTGTCATTTAACTAAATATTTAGCATTTCCATGGATTGGTAAAGTAAAGCTCCCAAAATCTCATAACTAGGGCTTTATTTATTTACAATGATGATAATAAATAAATACACCACAAATTATGTATAAAGATTATCTATGAATTAAAATATGTAGTACAACAATAAATATTTCATTTAAATAAAATGTGCTTTGTTAAATGCATTTCTGATTTATACTGTAACTGTAAAATTTTTTTACAGGTACATTTTTTTTTATTAAGTGATTGATATCTGTTGTTATCGTAAACAGTCTGGTCATCCCGAGTTCAAGTGCATCACCATTCCTCTCTCCTTTCATCATGTCAGTCCACATCCTTTGTGTTTTCCCTCTACTTTATCCCTCACTTTCTCTTTTTTTTTCTTCTCTAATCTCTGCTTTGAAGAACTCCCTCCCCCCTTACCTTGTCATGCACTCTCTGAAAACTCAAATCCGCTTGATTTCAACACCTTTTCATATCCCTTACCTATCGGCTGTCTGCCTAGGCGTCTATGCCCCAACCGCCCGGCCTCTCTGTCATCAGGGGAGTGCGTTTGTTCCTGTTGCCCCAATGTCTGCCCCTCAGCTGGGTGCACCAACCCCCCCAGGTACCCCTTACAGCCACCCTACTTCTAGTCCTTCCCTACCGTCATTTCACAAACAGCATTTATGAGGTGTGGATAAGCAATATTCAGCTGGGACCAAAGCTTTCAGATCGCACCATGGGGCAAGAGGCTGCAGCATAGCCCCTTCCTTACTTTTTAATCCCTTTGCCTTCCAACCACAATGGGAACCATGTGTCTTGTGCCGAGCAGGATAAAAAGCCCACCATGGAGAAAGGCCATTTACCTCACGAAAATTGATGTTGCACCGTGGAGGCTCATGCAGAGCTTGCGAGATGCTCGGATGGCAATTCTAGTTTACCGAGGGTGCCATTATGGTCGTAAATAATAACATCACTGTGTGAGAACATTTACAAAACTTGACTGCTCAATGACTTTAATCATGGCTCAGTCAGTAAGATATTATATTGTGGGTTAGCCTGCGTTACTGTCCATTTACGTTGGTTTCCATATGATAATGGTGCATTTTGTTCCCTCTTAAAGAAGTAGTATGCCCAGAAATCCGAACTGTGCTAACCACGAATGAGAAGAGGTAGTGTCCCATTAGTGTGCCATTTGCACATCATTTGCTAAATGGCGCTTTCTTGATAGCAATGTAAGCATTTCGAGGTGGAGTAGTTCTTCAAGAACTTTAATGTTTGTTAGTTTTTGTATCTTGTCCAGGTCTTCCTCACTGCAGTGGGACGGGGTGGAGGTTTTAATGAATGGTTTGGTTTGGTAAAGGCCCAGCCCTGAAACAAGATAATCCTCCATGGCAGATGCTTCCAGATGTTGGTTATTATTAACTCCTGGCATCTCCTTACCACAGGGTGAAGGACAGACAGCCTCTGTCTCCATCACTCTTGCTCTACCTCTTTCTCTCTCAGGAAGAATACCCCTATGCCAGGCTTATTCTACTAAATTTTGCAAAGGTTCAATTACATAAAATTCCTTACTTACAATGGTCTAGAATGTCAAATAACGTGATGAATGGAGTTAATGTTTTTTAATGCTTAGCTCTTAATGATTAGTTTATGGTTTTCAGTAAGAAATTTTAAAGTTATATTTTGGTTTGCATGGGGCATCACATTACCACTTTTGACTTGCACCACAGATGCCATGTGTTCTGTTTATTTTTTAATAATAATAATAATAATAATAATGCCCTGCGATAGATTGGCACCCCATCCAGGTGCCCCCCTTTGTGCCCTGAGTCCCCTGGGATAGGCTCCAGGCTCCTCAGCGACTCTGTGTAGGATAAGCAGTACAGAGAATGGATGGATGGATGGATATTATAATAATAATAATACTAATAATAATGATAATAATAAAAACATATATGATCTTAATGTCTATAGCCCTGTAGCTAATCTCTGGTCAGATGAGCTGCCTTCAGCTAAATGATTTACTTAAATGTATGAGATTGGATAAACCTCAACATAGACTCTGCTACAGGAGCTGTCATGCTATGGAAAACTAGAGTCACTGATCTACAGTCAGTTTGATGCTTTGATACAGTATTTGATATTTGATAAGTGCTTGGTTCCGTCTTTTGAAATACTTTGCTGGGTACACATCAGACCGCAGACTGCCAGTTGATGACCTTTGCCCTATGCTGTTGGCTTGTGGCAAGCACGGACATTATTTAGGTCTAGAAAGCATTTTTAGAAAATGACAAAACCATGTAAGGGCTCAAAAACATGGTTCGCTCCTCCTCAGCAGAGAAGTAATGCACTCCAGATGAGGATGCTTTACTGGCTTTCCTTCCTGTATACTGCTCCACTGGCTGTGTGGCTAAATCTGGAGGTCAGGCTTATCTTATCTTTGAGTTAAAGGGCTTAGTTTGAAGATCTTCATAACAATATTTTTTTTAATATCTGAGGAAATACCTTCATTATCTTTGAGACAATAACAGCCATTCTTGCTCTGTGAGACTGACACAGTGGTTTGGGCCTTCTGACTTTATACAGTACCTTGCATAAGTATTCACCCCTTTTTGAACTTTTTGACATTTTCTAGGGTCTTACAGCCTGGAATTGAGATGGATTTGGGGTTTTCACTATTCTATAAATATTATGTATTAGTAAATAATACTGCCCAGCTTCAAGACTATGGACTATTTATTATAAACTCATACATATCATGTAAATTCCATTTCAGTTCCAGGTTGTAACACTACAAAATGTCGAACAGTTCAATACTTATGCAAAGCAGTGTATGTAGAACGGGCTACAGACCATGTGTAAACAATTTTTTACTGTTGAGCTCTAATTCTAACCATTTGATGTCCTGTCCACCTCTTGAAAGCCAAATACCACTGTTCTTACATGGCATGATCAAGCTGCCAAACTCGATTCATAGGTCTTTCAGCACTCTACAGTAACAGAACCCAATAGGGTTGACAGAGGGGTTCCGCCAGTTCCTCTTTGTTCCACTGTTCTGTCAGTAGTAAGGGGTTTATCAGACCACCACTGCAACTCAAACCAGGGTTGCGACGCTGGCGACTTCAGGTTCCGTCTTCTCATGTATCATTTTCCTCCTCCCTGCAGGCCTCTCAGAGGTCAGTGTGTGTCTAAACCCCGCAGACACAGATCAAGCTATTGCATCCTTCCCTGTAGTAAATGGATGACCTCTGAGATGGCAGCTTGTGCCAAAAAATCTTAAGTACTGGTCCAGTGAGAAATGGCTAAAGAGTTTCAATGTCTCTTTAAGGTCATCTTTTCATAATACAGTGTTTGAAGTGAACATTAAAGTGACAACATCCTTTTGATCTGTATTTCTGGTAGATCCAAACACCAAAGTATTGTATTTGGCCTGGATGAAACTAGAGTATAGTGATTTTTTAAAAAGAGCTACATCTTCCTGAAAATATTATTATTTGGTAACTCCTTATAGTGCATCCGTAAGAAAAATCTATTTCATTCCAAAGTATAGATCATTTGGCAAATAATAAACTGAATGATCACACACTGAAGTAAGGGTGTACTTACAGTATTTATGAGACCAAAGTGGCTTGGGTCACACTGAAAGATGCTGATTGGTCTTTTTACTCTGATTTTTTTGTTGGAAGACCATTTTAATACTAAATATTACTTTTGCAGTAAATGGGATTTTAGGCTGATGTTATCTGACCATGTTGAGTCACAGAGCTGATTTGGGAGGCTCTTGGAGTTCTAGCTGATTATCAGAGGAGCTTCATGGAAAGGCCCGCGGTCTTGTCTTCTTTCCAGGTGGCTGGTTTTGATTAGTTCAGATTCAACACGACCATCTCCTTTTCTCCAGGATTAAACTCTCCAAGAAGTAGTGAAAAGGCTTTGAGGTGGTGTCAGCTGCTGTGATGGGGTGTGTGAACTTATATACATGAATCGAAACAATATGAAGATTTTGTCAACCGTGTTTTTTATGGAACTAAAAATTTATGACTTGTAACACCACAAACAACGAAATAAATATAGCACAAGCCCCAAGTATCGCAACAATCTAAAATGTGTGTACTGTTTTCACAGAAACCATCACCCTCTGTGAGCTATTAGAGCTTTACAGAAAGATGGGTGGTTTTCCAAAAAAGCATAACATTCATGATGTAGTTCATGCAGTGTTTCACTACAGCATTTAAATTTGCCCTATTGTGCTTACAGAACAGCTACAGTGGCTATGAAAGTCTACACACAGCTGTTAAAACAGGTGAAATCAAAGAATGAATCTAAGATAAATCATGTCATCATCATTAATGTGAAATTGCAAAGTATACAAATAAAGTGAAAAATAATCAGAAATATTTTTAGGGTAAAAAGGAAAAAAAAAAAAAATCATACAATAGCCTAGTTGCATAAGTGTGCACACCCCTAAACTAATATTTTGTTGATTTTATTACACCACTCAGTCTTTTTGGGTAAGACTCTATCAGTTTGGCACATCTTGACTTGGCAATATTTTCCCACTCTTTCTTGCAAAAAACATTCTAGATCCATCAAATTGTGAAGGCATCTCCTGTGCACAGCCCGCTTCAGGTCACCCCACAGATTTTTAGTTGGATTCAGGTCTCAGTTCTGGCTAGGCCATTCAGAAACATTGATCTTCTTTTGGTTAAGCCATTCCTTTGTTGATTTGGATGTATGCTTTGGGTCATTGTCGAGCTGAAAGGTGAAATTGAAATGAAATGAAATGAAAGCCTTTATTGTCATTGTATATCTCTGTATACAACAAAATTAGGAGCACTGCTTCTGACTGGTGTTATAAAAACAAACATATAACATCAGACAATAAATAACTATAAAGTGAGTATACCGTATTATATAAAAGTATGTATGTATGTATGTATGTATGTATGTATGTACAGCAAGTATACAATATAAAGTATATACAGCAAGTCATAATATTGCACATTGAACATTCAGAACATTCTGAAAAAGTGACCAGAGATAGTATTGCACATTACCCTCTACATTGGTGTAAACAGTTTAGTATAGACACACAGAAGTACAGATTAAAATGGAAGAAGTGACTGTAGTTGAGTAAGTGACCAGAGATAGTAATTGCACATTTACATTCTACATTCCTTTTTATATTCAGGTTTCTGAAGGTTTACTGAAGGACACCTGAAGGTTTTGCACTAAAATTGACAGCTTTTTTGTAGCTGTTCATGATTCCCTCCACCTTGATAAAAGCCCCAGCAGCCCTAAAGCATGATGCTGCCACCACCATGCTACAAAGGGAGTATGGTGCTCTTTTGGTGATGTGCTTTTTTTTTTTTTTTTTTGTACCAAACATACCTTTTGGAATTATGGACTTATTATACATTTTGGAATTGGTTATTGTGACTTTTTCATTTTTCCTATTTTTCCCTAAAATATTTCTGAATTTTTTTTTCACTTAATTTTTATATGTTGTAATTTCACATTGATGGTGGAAAACGTTCTGACATGATTTATCTTGGTTTCATTTTTGTATATGACAAAAACCTGCCATTTTGACAAGGGTGTGTAAACTTTTTTTTATATCCATTTTACAACTACAGATAAATATTGTACAATTCTGAATTTCTTATGGGAAAATATACTTTTAAACACCATGATGCAGTGAGTGCTTGGAGCCAGATATAGTCACTGGATTGAAAAATCTTAACAAAATCCCATACTTAAAAAATTGATTTCAGAGTTTTGTTTGAAGCAGTTTTTAACAAGTTAATGTGGTTTCCTTGTGTGTTTGCCAACAGGCTTCAGAAATTGCTAGCTGTCTGAAATGTCATTTAAATGTCTTCTTCATGTAAAAATAGACAGTCTTGGCCACAGTTAGTGATGAAAAACACCACCTGGTCTTTTTCCAGTACTCAACTGTCCAGTTTCAGTGACTCTGTATCCACTGTAGCCTCAGATTCCTGTTCTTGGCTGACAGGAGTGAAACCTGATGTGGTCTTCTGCTGTTTAAAGCCATCCACCTCAAAGTTTGTCCTGTTCTGAGATGCTTTTCTGCTCACAATGGTTGTAAAGACCGGTTGTTTGAGTTACCGTAGCCTTCTTCTCAGCTCAAAACAGCCTGGCCATTCTTTCATTAACAAGGCATTACAGTCCCCTCCAAAAGTATTGGAATGACAAGGCCAATTCTTTTGTTTTCGCAAGACATTTGGGTTTGAGATCAAAATATGAATATGTGGTGATAGAGCAGAATTTCAGCTTTCATTTCCTGATATTTGCTTCATGATATGTTAAACAACTTAGAACATGGCACCTTTGGTGACAGACCACCTAATTTTCTGGTGAGCAAAAATATTGGAACAGATACTCCTGAAGTAAATAACACTTAATATTTCGTTGCATATCCTTACTTGCCATAAATGCATCAAGTCAGCAACTCACTGACATCACCAAACTGTTCTTTTTTTTGTGACGTTTTTCCCGGCTTGTACCACACCTTCTTTCAGATGTTGTTTGTTTTGGAGGGGGAGAAGGGTTGTCTCTTCAATCTCCTCTTCAGGAGAAGAAATCCTTGCTCAATTGGGTTAAGGTCCGGTGATTTACGTGGCCAAACCTCAAACCTTCCACTTTTTTGCCCTGATGAAGTCCTTTGTTGTGTTTCTGACTTCATTCTGCTGCTACCATCATGAGTTACATCATCAATAAAGATAAGTGAGCCTATTCCAGAAGCAGCCATGCAAGCCCAAGCCTTGACACTACCTCCACCATGCCTGACTGATAAGCTTGTATGTTTTGGATCATGAGCAGATCCTTACTTTCTCCACACTGTGGCCTTTCCAACACGTTGGTAGAGGTTAATCTTGGTTCCAGAACTTTTGTAGCTAATCTCTGTATTTCTTTGGGAATTCCAGTCTGGCCTTTCGATTCTTACCGCTGATGAGTGGTTTGCATCTTGTGGTACGGCCTCTATATTTTTGCTCTCAAAGGCTTTTTCGAATGGTAGAATGTGATACCTTCACATCTGCCCTGTGGAGGTTGTTGGTGATGTCACTGACTGTTGTTTTTGGGTTTTTCTCACAACGTTTCTGTCTTCAAATGCTGTTCTTTCTTTGGCCAACCTGTTTGATGTCAGGTTGTTAGTACAACAGTGGTTTCTGTCTTTTTCAGTACATTCCAAATTGTTGTACTGGTTATGCCCAGTTCTTGCGCAATGGCTCTGATTGATTTTCCCTCTTTTCTTAGCATCAAAATGGCTTGCTTTTCTCCCATAGTCTCTGGTCTTCATATTGGTTTATCCTTTTTAACAACACAGGTGAAATCTTCACAGGTGAAATCCAGGGCTAAAACCAAGAGTAGACATTCAGAGCTAATCAGTCTAACAGAGCACATCTGGGCAGCAAGAAACACGTGTCAGTCACATGTTCCAATATTTTTGATCACTAGAAAAATGGGATTCAAATAAAATGTGCCATGTTCTAAGTTTTTTAACGCATCTAGTTGTAAATATCAGGAACTGAAAGCTGAAATTCTGATCTATCGCCTCATATTCATCTTTTGATCTCAAACCCACCCGTCTTCAGTGTAAAGCAAAAACAAATTAATTGGCCTTGCTGTTCCAGTACTTTTGGAGGGGACTGTATATATAATGTCATGATTACTTTTACTTTTTAACTTGAATTGTTGCCATTCTCTCTTCATTCTTCATCCTGGAGTTTTCTCTGAGGGGGGAAAAGAAACAAAAAAACATATGTGGCAGTAATCAGAGCTTATTTAAGTAATATAGCCATGTAAAAGTTGAGACAAGCATCAACTCCTGATTGAAAATAGTGCATTTCTGAATCATGTACCATTACTAAAGTATTATACTGTAAAAATAACTCAAGTGAAAGTCTCCATCCTCATTAAATACAACTTCATATACTTTACTCAAGTCAAAGTATGAAAGTATTAAATTTACTTATTATTAAAGTAAAAGTACAATGAAGAATCACAAAAGAGAAAGAAGTCCCTCACCTCAGCTCACATACTTTTGGTCAGGATACAAATTGACTAGATGTATATAAAATGTACCTAACAACAAAAACAACGAATAGATATTCGTAACAATAGATGTTAGGTAATTTATCTTTTTATGGGTTTTTTGTGGTTGTTTTTAAGATTACACAGAGGACTCTTGAATATCAAGGGCTCATATATAATCAGAATTTTTTTTTCTTAATTATAAATACCTGCATTTTGGCATAAGAGCTGCATGATACATGCACAAGGAGCCAGTCCATATGACAATTTGAAATGTAAATTATAAAACAGCCAATCTGTTTTGAAATGTAGTGAGTGAAAGTCAAAAGTAAGAAAAAACTTAAGTGCATATACTTCAATCTCTGTCCCAGGTGAGAGCAGTCAGTGCTGTTTATTGAACATTCAACAAAAAAAACTTGTCAGAAGAATCATTGCACAGAGTGAAAATATTTGTGCTGCAGCAGAGAATTTGCCTGAGGACTAAATCTGTCACTAGAAATAGTTAATTGTGAGATATTATGAGTGCATGTGGAATGCATCCATTTGCCTTTAGCAATTAACCCATTACAGGAGAGCGTACTGCAGATTTAATTATCATACAGTTATCATGCAGATAAGCTGCTGACAAGCTGAGGTGTCAATGTTTTAAAAAAAAAAACTTCCTCAATATTTCTAAACTCCAATATTTAACATATAAAAACTTAGTAACATATAAGTACTCATGGGGAGTGAACACATTCCTGGCTAACCATTTCTTGTTTACTTGCAAACATCTGACCAATCGAGATTTTAGGCCTCAGTTTCATAATCAGAAATGCTGTTAGATTATACAATCACAGTGGGATAAGATGTAGATCTTCAGTGTGTCTGTGTGTCTGCATATGTGTTTGTGTGTGTCGTTGTGTTTGGGAGGTTAAATCTCATTACTCCTTTGGAACAGGAGTGTGTGTGGACGTCAGCTCATGGCTCTAATCTGATTTGCAGCAGGGAACGGGTCGTTTCACATGACTGGTTTAATGCTGTGCTGGAGTGGCGCAAGGCAGTGCCAGTGTCCCTGAAGTGAGACTCTGTGTGTCTGTGTGTGTGTGTGTGTGTCTCACTGTGTGCGTGTCTGTGTGTGGACATGTTTTAATCAAATGTCCCCACAAGAATAGGAATTCCTTATTTCTTAAAATGTTAGTTTTAACATTGTGGAGACATTTGACTGGTCTTTGCTATCTTGTTTTTTTTTCCCCAAAAAAATCTGCAGCTTTTCTTTAAAAAACTAAATGAGACACAAGGTTTCTTTATGGTTATTGAGGTTAAGTTTAAGTTTAGGTGCAGGCATAGAATTAATAATTATGTCAGTGGAAGCTCCTCACAAGGATAGCAAGACAAGTGTGTGTGTGTGTGTGTGTGTGTGTGTGTGCATGTTTTAGCCAGGAAATGGTTTTCTAGTGACTTTGCTCCAAACTCCAAACGTCACAAGTTCTCATTGAATACTTTTTTTTGCAGCTCTAATCTAAGACGCAGGCCCCAGAGCCGTTTAGTCTGTGAAGAATATGTGTGCTGTTAACTCTTGTATTTGAAAAGTGAAGGTTGATTTTCTGACTCTGGCACTCATTTCCTTGCAGCGTGTCTGTTTACGTGTGTCTCCTAACAAGAGCCTTATTTTAAACTAATGGACCATCAGATAATGTATCGAATAATTGGCCCCCTCATCCAATGCTGACTGAGCCAGTCCCCCAGAGACCAGAGCCTCTGCCTCTTCAGTATTGTTTTAATATTGTTTGTTTGTCATGGTGTGTAACTCCCTCTCCCTCTCTCTCTCTCTCTGTGTGTGTGTGTGTGTGTGTGTGTGTGTGCAGAAAGCAAAGTGATCTAGGCGTGGTGAACAACTGCAGGTTGTTTTCCATCTGTTGGCACAGTGAGTGTTGCTCTTACTTGGAGAAAATTAGTCACTACACAGTTTGCCACCAGTTCAGTGGTCTAATCACAAACAATTATTTAATTGATTTGTCACATTATCAATTTATGGGAAGGAAATTTAGGTCGATTTTTCCCCTAGTTTTTTTTTTTTTTTTTTTTTGGAAATGTTACCCTAACTGTTCCTATCCAAGGTGCCAAGAGAGAGGCAGTGTGAGCATGTTATTAAGAGTGACTGTTACCAAGTTACATTAAGATTTTTAGGACACTAAATGATCTAACCCTGTCGGTAATTTGAACAGCCAAACCATGACATTTTGAAATGTGGTACATACAGGCATATGGCAGTGACTGCATTAGTCCTGAAGTAATGATCTCGGCATGTACTGTCAAAAGTATGCGTTTACTCTCTGGGCGATACAAACCGGTGCAACTGAAATGATGCAAGTGAGAGGGAAGGGCCTGGAATAACACATTCACACAGATTTGAAGGCTCATGAGTCTACTGAAAAATTCTCCCTGGGAAATTTACCTGCCCTGACTTGATGATTTAGAGGGAAAAAAAAGATATGAAGGAGGCCTGAGTTAATTGCAGTGAGATTCAGTGATGACACTGCTGTGTAAACGGTGAGACTGGCTCAGACACAGTCATCTTGGCTTCACTGCTTGAGAATCCTTCAGGAAAAGACAGTAGGCTTTCTAGTGGTGATAGAATTATGTGGAAACCAATGACAGAGATATCACTTCAAACGCTCTCTCCAGCCTCAGATCCTGGTGACGGATCAAATAAAGATTTTGCTTATCTCGGAAAGCCTTTCAAAGAGAGTCACCGCTGACTGTATCTGCCTGTGTGTGTGTGTCTCCAGGATTTAGTTCAGTTGTCTTGGTTCTGGTACTGGTGTGTGGGCTGATTATAATCATAATTCCTGTTAGGTAGGTTACGGCATGTAGAGAAGTGTGTGTGTGTGTGTGTGTGTGTGTGTTTTTGGGGGGGTGCATGCATGTTAAGACAAGCATATACAGAGCAGCCTATACAGTGCTCACTGTATTAACACTTAAAACATTTGTCTTTGTTCTTTTACTGAAGTGTAGGTTTATTTATAGGTATTTATTATATTTTTCCTATTTACACTGCATGAGGAAAATTAGGATGGAATAGAATTTGAACAAGTTTGTGCACCTCTTGTCTTCCTCTCTCTCTTTTTCTATTATGGTAGGTGTGTGTAGTAAATATGGCCGATGCAGGGCAGGCAGCCAGCAGGTAAAAGATGAAGAGATGAGGCAGGTTTGGGCCAGGCTGAACATGCAGCATACTGCTTACGTCTCTGCCGCTCGTGTCTCTGCCGCTCGTGTCTCTGCTCCTCATGTCTCTGCTGCTCGTGTCTCTGCCGCTCGTGTCTCTGCTGCTTGTGTCTAGCCGCTCATGTCTCTGCTGCTCGTGTCTCTGCCGCTCGTGTCTCTGCTCCTTGTGTCTCTGCTACTCGTGTCTCTGCTGCTCGTGTCTAGCCGCTCATGTCTCTGCTGCTCATGTCTCTGCTGCTTGTGTCTCTCTGCCGTTCATGTCTCTGCTGCTCGTGTCTCTGCCGCTCGTCTCTCTGCTTCTCGTGTCTCTGCTCCTCATGTCTCTGCCGCTCGTGTCTCTGCTGCTCGTGTCTAGCCGCTCATGTCTCTGCTGCTCGTGTCTCTGCTGCTCGTGTCTCTGCCGCTCATGTCTCTGCTTCTCGTGTCTCTGCTGTTAGTATCTCTGCTGCTCTCTAGCTCCAATTCTTGTCTGGACAGACAGTGTAATTTCTAGAAAATAGCTAGGAACTATCTAATTGGCAAAATCCCAGCCGAAGGGGAGGAAGGATGTGCTGGAGTGAAGCTCAGACATGTTCTGACCAGGCCTGTGAGGTCATTGGATGGTCTTGTGACTCACCTTCTGCTGCTGTGGGTGGTCTCGCATAGATACCCTAAAGATTTGTATTTCCAACTCACCTTTGCTTTAACAGATAATCTCACCTGGATACTGTAGATTTGTATCCAAGAACTGCTGCTGGAATCATAAAGACGTTCCTGTGCTCATCCAGTGACACTTATTCTCCGTATGCTCATGTTGAAAATCCTTTTAACACACTTAGTACTGAGTTGCTCATTGATTTCTGTAAACTGCTTTGTAATAATGTCTATTGTTAAGTTGTATACAGTGGAAGGAGAGCTCTGTCTGCCCTCGTCCACCTGAGCTCACAGATGCCTGCGATTGGCTGGGTGACAGGAGAGCTTAATGCCAGTGCTAATGTGTAGGAAAATTAATTACCGTCGAAAAGGAGTTTTTAATTCTGTAAATGTTAACGTTTTACAATTTTAAAACAGCACAAAACCTTATCATCCAATTAGTTGATTGTAGAGTTTGTTATTAAATCACAATACCCACAATGTAATATAATATAAATGTGCATTATATCATGATATTGACATTAAGTAGGACATTATATATTGTCATATATACACATTCCCAGTGCTAGTTTGAATAATTGAATATTCAATAATTTATTCGTCCTTTTCTGCCGTATATCAGTGCCCTTCCCCATGATTCCTCTGTGGCTGTCTTTAAAGGGGCTTCTGAGTAAGATCAAAAACTCTGGACACTTTAATCTGAAGTAAAGCAGCATTGCATCCTTGAATGCCTTCATTTTATTCACACTTTATGATACCAGCTTAGAACGGATCATGGATGAAAATGATCTGATATAGCAATGTTTTCACGCTCAGCATTGATTTCTAAATGTTCAGAAATGTCGGTTTCTTTCGTTAGTCTCGTCTTTAATTTGTGACCACCAGCAACCTATTTGTGACCTGACTCTGCTTCTCTGATTGTGTTTTTTTTTGGTTTTTTTTTCAGATCATGGATGGATTATACATGCAGGAGGGAGAGAAGTGCTCACGAATGAGCTGTGAGGAAAATCGGACAGGTACACTGTTGAACGTACATGAAGTCACATCACAGGGAATCACGTGCTTCATCTTGTTTTACTTTTTCACCACCTGCTCAGGATCTGTTTAAGCGAGACAGACAGCATCTGACCGGATTACCAAAAATTTCCTTGTTTTTTTTTGTTTTTTTTTCTTTTTCTCCATGACATCATGGAGGTTTTTTTTTTCCTTTTTTTGCCCTTCTGAGAAGCTGGACTGTGATCCAATGAAGTTGAAGCACACTTTGTTCTTCAGTAAATGTGAATACTTTTTGAATTTCAGTAAATCAGCATGGGCTTGAAAAAAGGACATGTGCTGAAACATCTGCTAGTCCACTTGCTATTTGCTTCGATTGTTTGACTCACCTCGTTCTCACTTTCTCACCATTTTTACTGAATACTGATGTTCCCATTTGCCTGTTTTTATTCAAAAGCATGAATGTACAAAATAAAATCACTGCAATACTTGCCAAGACAGTCACGTACTTTTGTCATATTTTAACCTTAGACATTCTGACTGATTTGTCAGAGGTGGGTTTTTCCCTGGTTGCTGTATCTAAAGGTATTGACGTTTAGTGACCTAAGTACCAGCAAGCTTGGATTGTAAACATTGATTAATTAGGCCTGTCTGGCTTCCTTATCTGCAGTCTTTATATAGATGTGTGTGTGTGTGTGTGTGTGTGTGTGTGTGTGCGCACATTGAGAGAAGGAGGAAGCAGAGCTGGAGCAGGTACGACAGGTCTGTCCAGCCCATATCCTGTATGAACTACATTGCCATGACCAGGCTGGCAAAGGTCTGCTGGTGTGTTTTTTGGAAAAAATGTAGCTTCTTCAAGCCAGAAGCATGTGAATTTAACTATTGATACTAGCAGGCACGTGGGTGGCACATCTGTTTTTTCCTGGTTAGATACGTAATGCTGTGTAATGGTGATTATTTTTGGCTTATCTGTTTTAGCATGAGCTTTCTTAGTTCCCTCATTTTGGAAATTTTGGAACAGGTGAGTTTCTCTGAAGGCACCACCCCTTCCTTTTGTCTGTAAAATAGATTTTTTTCCCTCTTCAGCACAATGATTAGTCTAAATTAAATCTGCTAAATTAAGAAAAACCAGTATGATCTTTGTTGCCCGTAACTACATACTACATAGGTTCAAGAAAAGTTGTGGTTCTTAAACCTGTTTGTTTTGTTTATTTATGATCTCATATGCATATAGTTGGATCCAATGGTTTGTATACCATTATGGAGCAAATGAAGAAGAATTTAATTCATACCAACAAGACACTTATTAAATTTCATAGATACGCTTTTATTATCACACCTGGAAAAAAATGGTCAAATAGTATATGTTAACTTATATTTCAACCCTCCAGGTGATTCTATTCCATATATGCCTTTTTGTTCTTCCTCAGGTTCTCCCCTTGGCACCTCCTCCGAATATTCACATCTAGCCGAGTGGTTTTCCCTCATCATCCCATGCACTCTTCTAAGTTTATTCTCACAGTTTTAGGGCCAGAGATGGTTTTCCCTCCAAATATTGGACCCCTCTTTCTTTCACAATAGACCCAGTGGTTAACCGAGCCATGCTGCAAGACTCACACTCATGCAGCCAAAGACGGCACCAGCTACTGTACATGCTCAATAACTCAAAAATAAATAGGCCTTTAAAGAATCTCAGCTGGGATCTAATGTGTTCTGTAAATGGAAGATTCAGGACTAATAAGCTGTATGGCTCCAATAAACATATATAATACAAATATTATTGTACACATTTAAATATTGAGCTTAATTATGTTCATAAAATAAATCTGTGCTGAGGGGGTCCATGGGATTTATTGTAAAGTTAAAGGGATTCCTGGTTCTAAATAGACCCCTTTCCTACATAAAACATGTTTACTACTGTTTAAAATATTACAATATTTTTTTAATAAATGTTTATTTTCATAAAATCATATACTTGCACGCTCTATACAAAATAACACCTGGCTATACGTATGACAACACTTGGAGTCAATTTTGAACTCTCAGCCAGGGTTGGACAAATCTTAAATTCTTTAGCTAGCCCATAAGGCAATTGAAAGCTTCACTGCGCAGCCCAGATTCATGTTTTGAAACCTAAGTGACTAGGGTACGCTGTAACGTAATAACATATGACAAGCTAGTTAGCTAGTTAATTCAGACTAATGCCTAGTGGAAATTGCGCAACTTTCAAAATCTCAGAATCGCTGTACTACTCACACTCCACAACCTATCACTTGCGATCTGTTGTTTTGCGGACATAGCAGCATGCACCCTATACGAGTGATTGCACACAAGGACATGATCATGATCGTTCACCTGGAAAGATCCCTAACCAGGTGCTGCTGATCCCCAAATCCTGCTTTCTTATGAAATTACGAGAGATGCCTGTCATCTGATTTTGTCAAGACGCAGCCTGATCATCTGCCTGTGATGCTTGTTTCTACTCTTTTCTACACAAACAAGAAAAAAAGAGAAATGTGGAGAAACTATTGGTTGGGTAAATACAATCAGCAAAGAGTGTGTGTTCTGCAAAGAAAACTGGAAGTACAGTACAAAGAAACATATATTTTGATACTGTGACAGTGTATAGCAAGCAAAGGAAGTAATATGACAACTTTGCACTTCTCTTTATTTTGCTTGTTTCGTCAGTACTTTCACACACCTGCACGGTCCTGAGTCTGAACAGATAGTCATCTATGCATGCTAATGAAGCTGCATAGCAAAAATCTTTCTCCCCACATCTAGACCTGCCTCAGCTTATAGATTATGATGCTGCAGGCGATGGAATTTAGAAGCATGTGCTGTAGTTACATTACATGATTAATTATGTTTAAAAATACATACCAAATGAAAAGTTTTGTTTTTGTTCAATTCAATAGGAAGTGGGGTTGATTTTTTTTTTTCCTCTGGTTGTTGGATGGGAGAAGTAATATGCCTGGTGACCCGTGCATCAGGCCGTTTTGATCCTACTTGTCCCCAAGGCAACTACAAATAAAAACCTAGTCCAGACACTTAATCTGCTTATCCCTCGCACCCAGGCAAGTGATTTGTCCACCCCTGATCTTATGTATTCTAATGGGTGTTGTTTTTTTTTTTTTAAAAAAATGATGGAACAACTTAGCTGTGTTTCAGACTTTGTTGGCACTGAACAGTGACGTATTTTGCATTTTGGGCTTAGCTGGGCTTGGTCTGACTTATAATATCCGAACAACATCTGCAGGATGGAAGTGGTGTGGCCTTTCTTTGGAACAATATCGTCATAACAGATCACCCACCTTCATCTTCACATTTTCTAACAGGCCTGTCTTCACTCATCATTTTCCTAAAACTTGTCACTGTAATTGTTCCTCCAGGTGGGTGTGCAATTCCCATGTAGTGAAAGGCTGTTATATACAGGGTTAACGCTAACCATATGCTCTGTGTGATCAGGCTGCATCCGTTTACTGTTTCAGTGTAAGTTAAGAAAAAAATAAATTCAAGTTTAGCTTTTAGAATTTGAGTACTCTAAGCTTATCATTGTTATTGAGGAAAGCAATATTGCAATACAAGTTGAGATCATTTTATTGCCTCGCACTACCTTCTAGGTGAATTAATGATTTGGTGGCAGATATAACTCATGTGAAATCGATGATTCAGGAGCTGAGACTGCAATACTCAGAGATTAATGTCATCCAAAAGAGCCCTACTTATAGTCCAATGACTTACTCTTTGTTCCTCATTGAACCTTCTGGATTCTTCCATGCTGATAATGACCTAGTAGTCAAACCACCATGGTTAATACTAGCCTCAGCAATGGTCAAAAAATGGCTCTGAATCCACCATACTGTGCTCTCAGGCGCCACTGCCATGGCCTTAAACAAGCCATTGGAGCCACTCTTAAAATGGCAACAGCCCAAATGGGGTTTGATAATGCTACACAATCCACACCATTGAATGCTCGTTCTCACACAGAGCCGGTTGCAACAGGATTCTCTATGCCTCAATGTAAGGATTTTGAATGTTGAGGAATCTCAAGAAGGTCAGGCTGGGCCGCATGCCTGCTGCTGATCACTGTATTGCATGGCTGCTGGTCTTTACAGATGAAGCACTACTCAAGCTTGGAATATACAGACGCAGGAAAGACATTCCAGTGAGTGAGTGAACTTGTGATATTGCATCAGAAATGGCTTGTACTGGCTCTAATTTCATCTCATGGGACAGGCAGAAAGCATCACTCCCACCACTTGTGGTTCCCATAGAGCACACCCAGAAGGGAAGGCGCTAGCAACAGGATGCTTTACAACCTAAAACACTGCTCAACTACATCAAGGCAGGAATTACATCAGATTAGTGGGTCCATGATGACAATGTCACAGGGATATTGTAGTTCTGGTGCTGGCTTTTTCAAAGCTCAGGGCCTAATCAGTATCAGACCCCAACAAAGTTGCCACTCTGACCCAAGAAATTCATTCAAAACAAACAGTTGTTCTCTAATTACTTGTTTGTTCAGAAGATAGATGGAGACTGCAGTCACATTCTAGATTTGAGGGGTTTGAGCTAGTTCCTAAAAACCTTCTTTAAGATTAAGTCATGCTATGCAACCCCAGGTCTTGGTCCCATTAGTGGATCTGTGCAGCACCTATTTTCACGTCCCCATTGTCCCAGAACAAGGATTTTTAAGGTTTACTTTACAAGGACTTCCATTTTACAGTTCTACCCTTCAGCCTCTCTCTAGCGCCACAGGTGTTTTTGAGCTATATGCAAGTGGCCTGAGCCAGAGGCATCATGAAGCTGCCATACTTTGACCACTAGCTCCTATGTGCCCCCACTGAGGATCAGGCCATAAAGTCAAAGTATGATTTCTGTGTGATGATCTCTCCAAAGCTGGCACCAATTCTAGTAGGATAACTATTGTGAATCAAAAATAACTCATAAGCTAGTCCCAATGATGAGCCAAAGAGCCTTACATTCCTTCTCCTAGTCAGTAGCAATGTCCAACACTTCCATTGTCAATTGTTATGAAAAAGCTGTAAAATGCTTTTGATAGGCTGAAGCACACTTTTGCCTTTGCACATAATTATTTACAAGGAATTCCACCTGCATGACAATTAGCTGGCTGCAGTATCTAACCATTGCATAAGCAATCTGCTTCAGTCATTGCAGGTGAATTTAGTTAAAAATCATAACGTTCTCTACAGTTCATTACTTTGGCACTGAAGTTCTTAAATCATGCACATGGTTATGCATACCCATAATGGTGTGCACATTCCCATGAAGGTTTATTTTAGAGGAATTGTGTGTGTGTGTGTGTGTGTGTGTGTGTGTGTGTGGTAAAATGACACATGAAGACTCAAATTTCAGAATCATAAATGTATTATGCAAGTACTGTTGTTCAAGCTTAGCTTATCATGCTCAATTTCAGCAATTCACTACAAGGGTTTACAGTCACAAAAGTGTTCTTTTAATATTGTGTGCATGGTTGTGTGTATGTGTGTGTGTGTGTGTGTGTGTGTGTGTTGTAGTACTTGAGAAATTTTACAGTAAACACTATCACAGCCTTTAGGTCTGCTAATAGAGTGGCACTAAAACTGTTCCACATTTAAGTTCAGTGATACTTCTATATAACACCTACCAAAAAAAAATAAATAACATGAAGAAAGAGAAACATTCAGTACTAAAGTGTATTGGACTGAAGTCCAGACATCTGTGATGAATATTGGACTTGGTCAGTGTTAAAGAAGTAGTGTAATTGTGTAGTGGGGCATGGATATTGATATAATATCATAATATTGCTCAGTTTGTGTATGTATGTGCTGTTTGTTTCCATGTGGTTTTCCATCCAGCTCTATTATGAAAACGCTGAAAATTTGAAAGAACCCTGAAGTGGAAAAGCCCAAAACTCAAATAAATACATACATATTGCAAAAAAAATTATATATATTCTTGGCGGAGGTGGAAAAGTTGGTCTATCAATAAAGACATTGTGAAATAGATGATGGAAGCACGTTTGTTCAGTGGTGACAGTAACTCTTAAGTGCCATATCTAAACAAAGAAACAAAAGTTTTTTTTGATTTAATTAACAAAAGCAACATGAAACTGTAACACTGACCAGAAAAAAAAAAAAAAAACGCTTACTGAAGATGAATGAACAAATGAATATCTTATGTCAGATCTATCCATTACACTGTTTTTGTCACTATTTTCTTTCTGTACACAGCCATGCACTTTGGATATTGTAGTCCCTAACCACTATTTTTTAAACATCATCTTCAGGATTTTCACATGAACATTGTTGATGGAAAAAGATTCATTTGTATTTTCTCTTGGCGACTTTTCAGAAATTTGTTTTAAAATTGAGAAAGTTGGAATGGAAACTGTGTGTGTGTGCGTGCATGTGTGCGTGTACATGATGGGGAGTGATGGATGGCATAAAACTTATGGAACCCCTCCGTGGTCATTTCCTATTCAAGTGTCGTTCACTGCTGGCCCTGTGACTGACTCAGTGAAGCTTCGCTGTGGTTGGAGGATGGAGGTGTGAGTGCAGTGGGGGTAGCAGCAGGCAGAGAAAATGTGAGACATAGACAGAGAGCAAGATCTCTCCTGCTCCTTTCTTTTCCAATGCAATAAACTCAGACCAAACTAATAACATCACCCCAAACTACAGGTTTGTGTTTTATTTTGTAACTTTGTCAGCTGCTTGAAACTTTTCAAGTAACTGACAGAGATACAGACACAAATTAAAGACTATCAGAGGTTTGTGGAACACATGCTCGCATGGCTCAGTGTTTTCAGAGCTTGGGTTCTGTGACATTTTTATGGTTATACCTCTGTTTGACAACATTAGCATGACCACAGAGTTGTCGCCTGCTTGCTAGTCTTTGCCTTTTCCTTTTATTGCTCCCCCCCTGTCTATCTCTCTCTCTCTCTCTCTCTCTCTCTCTCTCTTTCTCTCTCTCTCTCTCTCTCTCTTTGTCTCGCTCACATCTCTGGGGGGAAAAATGACCTCTGCAGCTTTCAATTCACTGCACTTCTATGCCACTCAATGGAGCGGCTGAACAAAAGGTGACATAATTTTCTCAGGGTTTGATTGGCCCCCACCGTGTTCTGGAATGACATCATACCCGCCTTCACACCAATACGTAGTTGGATGCTGTGTCGTCGGGGTAACGGTAGGCAGAACTTGGCATTGGCCCATCTGGCTATTGATAGTGAATGTGGGCAGCATTGGGCTGTTTGTGGTAAACAGTCCTGGGAAACGATGGGGAGGGCGAGTGGGGAGTGTGTGTGTCTGTGTGTGTCTGTGTGTGTTGTGGAGTCTCCAAACCCCCACCTCTCCACGTTGCTTTTCATAAGCCAACTTCTCATGTTTGCATGGATGCAAGGCACACAGGATTTTAAAGTGCTGCTTGTGGCATTGTTTTCTTGGATGCACATGCCATGAACACATCAATTTAAAACCACTATGAAATTCTGTCTGCTTTTCTTGTTTTATTCCCAAATAGGTGGGGGGAAAAGAATCTCTTGGAGGATATGAAGTGATTAAAAGGCCTGGGTGTGTTTGGAATGGCTTGCCGTGATTCATTTTTCCTGAATTAATTAGAGGAGGTTGCGCTAAAGGGGATTTTCTCTCTCCTCCTCCTCCTCCTTTTCTTTTCTTTTGTGTTTCCTCATGACTCTGTCCAATCGCATGACGGGCATTAGCAGCTCTAAGTCACATCAGCAAATCCTCTCGGCTCCCTCTGTTCAGACTCTTGTCAGATTTTCTTTTTTTGTGATGGTTCGTCTTGTTTGTTTTGCCTTCTTCATGTGAGAGGAAAGCCATCAAGAAAGAAAGAAAAAATAGCACATATTAGCCGGTAGATGAAAAATGACTTTTTTAATGATTAAGGTTCGTGGTTATTCTCTTTAGTTGTGTAAGGGAACCTCTATTTTACGCCATTTCAAACTGTGCCTGTGCCAGGTGACGTCAATGGTTAAATGTTGGGCTTTCCTACTTGGAGCCCTTCAGAAGCTGTGCTCTTTTTTGGCAGCTCAGACTTGTTGGGTTTCCAACCACTGACCTCTGACCCCAACCAATGAAATGTACTTTTTTTCCGCATGGTATCACACACAGACAAATGGTCATTTCCCGAGCCTCTAATGAGAATTTCGAGCCCAAAGCTGGTTTGGGGCCTTCAGCCAAATTTGCTGGGCCTGAAAAGGGTGCACACAGTGTGCTTTTAAGTGCGGTTCAAACCATTTCCTCAAGTGATCCTGCCTTGTAGAGAAGAAAACAAAATACGCCACAATTATTCTGGGACTGGAATGGCTCCAGATCTCCAAATGCGGCAGAAAAGACTTCTTCAAGGCTTCCCGAGCTCTCCAGCCAAGAAGAAACCCAAAGACAGTGTGCACTGAGCCTGTGGAAGACATGTCCACATTACTAACCTTGCAAGCATCCATATGATACCTGTAACAAGGCGAATTAACAACTGACTTAGTCCAGATCTCTTGGTGTTTTCAAAGCAGATGGGTTTGCCACAGCATGTTCTCATCTAAATTGGGCTGTTGATTTATTTGACTCATTGGGCTGTGTTAAAAGGCCTTCATTGTGCTTCCTTACTGATGTATTAGCTTTTATTTCCTGCGAGCAGGTAAAACAGTGATCCAGTGTGCTCCTGGGCTGTGATTGGCTGACAGTGCTGGATGAGGCAGAGTGATTGGCTCTGATGCATGGCTGCTTACGGGAGAACCATGCCAGTTTGGCTAAGGAGTACATGTATCCGTTTACAGCTGGCAATGCCGCAAGGATACGCAGGGAGCATGACGTACCCTGCCACCAAGCTAAAATGGAGGAAAATCAGTCTCGGTTTCTCTGTTTATCTCTTTTTCTCTCTCTTTTCTTTTTGAGGGCCTGGGAACACTTTCCAAAGCACCACCCTAATCTGTTTTGACCTTTTCAAAGGGTTTTCTGCTCGTTTTGAAATGCTGATTAATACCTTTTATTTTTAACCTGTGGAGTAAGTTAATCTCTTTTAATACAACAGAGAAGTGGTTCATTGTTGTTCACCAGTAGTGACGTTAAGGGGGATGGCCACATCATAATCATGGATTTCCTTTAGCTGCTATTATTTCGCTGCTGTTTAAAGGCACCAGGTGCAGCAGCCAAGCTCCAACTGTCCCTTGAAATGAAACCTTCCTCTGGTACAAAGTGTCAGAGTAAGAGACCACTTCATAGTCATATTGATTAGGATATGGAAAAAACCTCGTCGCATCCGTCTTCTTCTCTTTTTACTCTTTGCAATCCCCATTGAGAGGGAAAGGAGGGTGAGAGTGGGTATGTTGTGTGGGTGTGCATGGTTGAAGAGGACTATTAGTGTAGAAGGCCAAGGGCTAGACTGACATCCATGGGAATCTGGAAATCTATTCAGCAGTAATTATCACTAGCAATACAGAATGTGGTTGTGAGGGACGAGTGTGGGAGAGGGGGACAGGGTCATCCATGACAGGAGATAGAGTAACCGAGGAACCAAGAAGAGGAAGACTGTGTGTGTGTGTGTGTGTGTGTGTGTGTCTGTGCGCGTGCGTGCGTGCGTGCAAATATACATGTGCTCCTGCGAATGAAGAAGAATGATGTGAGAAACACTGAAACCATTTCAGGATGGTGTTTAATTTAGATGCATTTTGGGATTTTGCTCTACTTTTCTCCTGCTTTTGTAAGCTCCTCTGTCAAGTGCTAATTCGCCTTTGGCCAGCAAATGCTAAAAACATCAAAGACCACATTTCATACTCAGGAGCTTGACATCTTGTATTATTTGATAGGTTTGGCAGCCAGTTTAACTGCAGCTGTTATTAAATAGGCAACTCTGTGTTATAACATTAAAATGGAAGACATTAGCCAACAATCACTCATTTCCTGACTTAAACAGAACAGCAGTCAGTCAGTGATCACATGACTCAATGTCCATAGGAAACAAAAGAAGAATTCCTTTTTATTGTTTATCTTTATACCAAGAATGCAACATTCATATCTCTCAAAATCTCCAGATTATGTAAGTGCAAAATCAGTGCTGTACTGTGCTCCAGTTCAACCCACTAGACAGTATGATAAATTCAGTGGTTTACTTATGAAATCATTATAGCTAAACATTAGAACTAGAAGGGGAAAAAAAGAAAGAAAGAAGAAAGAGCTGCTTGGAGCTTCCCTCCATGTCCACTTCCACACTCCAGGCAGTTATGACTTATGAGGGTTTTTTTCCTCATCTCTCTCTGGGCTTTCCCGCTCTCTGTCCATATAAAGCAGAAAGACCTCCACCAGCCAGCATCATGGTGTTCAGTTGTTGACCTTTTTGCTTGTGACTGAGAAGAACAGACAAACTGAGAGAGTCACAGAATTTCACTCTTTGGGTTAGAGTCACCAGAGCACAGATAGTTATGGCTGTGGTGTCAAAGGTCTTGGTAGCACCTAGGCTCAGGAATACTCAGGGTCAGGACACTCTCAGGAGCTTAATGGCAAGAACAAGGTTAGACAGAGTGTCATATTCATCTGAAGGTCATGTTTCTATGCAGCATACAGCTAGAATACATTGTATAGATATATTTTTAGGCCCAAAAAAAGGAAAGGTTGCTAAATGTTGAAATCATGCTTGGCCATTCATTATAGGCTTATATCATTTCATGTACACACAGGAACTGTGGGCCTGGCGGTGTTGTAATCATGTAATCATCTTTGTCTCCTCTCTGTCTTGGTTGGTATTGGTCCTGGTCTTGTCTTGGCCTCTATTGAGACTACAGCTACAACATTGGGTCCTGGACAAATCATTCTATTTCTGTTAAACTTACACTTTAATATAACTGCTTTTTTTTTTTTTTAACTGTAGAATTAGCACTTCAGGCTGATCTTATCGGATAACAGACTAAAAAGTATAAAAAATGTCAAATATACAAGAAGCATATACTGTGTCATCTGTGTATTTTGCACTGCGTAAGTATTTGAACTAATAAAAAATGCTTCTCAAAATAAAATAAAAAGAGAATATTCATTCATGAAGCAGCATGTGTTTGTATTTTCAACATTCAATTCAATTCAATTCAATTCAATTCAATTTTATTTGTATAGCACTTTTAACAATGGACATTGTGACAAAGCAGCTTTACAGAAATAAATGGATTCAAAAATACAAAATTGTAAATATTTGAATTTATCACTGTGAATTTATCCCTAATGAGCAAGCCAGTGGCGAAAATCTCCCTGAGATGATATGAGGAAGAAACCTTGAGAGGAACCAGGCTCAAAAGGGAACCCATCCTCATCTGGGTGCAATGGATAGTGCGATTATAAATAAATCAGACTGTTGTAACTGTGAAATCTATTCTATTGAGAGCAGACATTCATCGAAATGGTGTTTTTGAACTCAAAGGATAACTTTTTAAGCCAGCACCAAAACCAGTTGAGTGCAAAGACAAATAACATTAAAGCAAAATGATGTCTATTATATAAAAGCTGCCAACATTACCTGCAGTAACAAATCAGAATTTTTTTTACAAACCAAAAGCTCAAACCCAAACTACATGTTTTATAATAGTTAATAAACTCCTAATGTGAAGCTGTTTGTTTTAATGGTTTTCAGAATAGTTTAATAGCTTGAGCATTTCCTTATAGTGTTCATCTCAGGCTGCCTCAGTCTCCTTCTGTGGAAGGAGGGCCTCTTGGGCAGATGACTATCAGTCTGCTGTTCTGTCTGTATGAAGTGCGGCATTATGGGCTATGGGCCTCTGAGCACGTCTCTCACAAACAGTCTGTCTGTGGCATCTGCCTGTACCTGTCCCAGTCAATGAGTCATTAGTGCAAAGCATGGAGGGAAACGTTACAAACCATTACATCTGAGTTTATATAACGCTTGTGACCCACAAGCTGAACTCTGAGCTGAGCTGTATCTGTGTGAGACTGAGTTGTTTTTGTTGTTGTTGTTTTTTTTTTTTTTTTTTGGTTGTGTAAATATGCCGGTATGGCCCTGATACTGATTTTATCGCTACATGTTCGACGGAGGCTTTGGAAGTTATGTCTTCCAAAATGTATGTGAGAATGTATGTGCATACGTGTCTGTATGTGGGTTTCAAGTCTGTGCCACCGTTAAATGTCCCACTAAAGGCAAACCTCTTGTCCTCTGCAAACATGCTGACCAGTCTCTGTTATCTCTCTCTCTCTCTCTCTTTTTTAACATGCTGCACTTGAATTTCGTCAGCTTGTGTGCAAGGCTAGCAAAGAGGTGAGGAACACACCAGTGCTGACAGATTGATCTATCAGTTAGAAAGTTCCTGTGCTCCTGCCATCTCCCCTTCCCAGGGATCATGGAGATGCTCTCTGGCTCCCACGGTAGCTCCCTAACCTCCCGAGATAATAGGTGTCACGGTTCTGGTCCTGTGGGTCGATGGACACCTTCTTATCTACGCTCATGTTTGTGTAGGCCACACGTGCTGATAGCTCCCCACTATCTGACTGAGCTGTTTGTTCCTCCTGTTTTACACGTAGTGTCCTAGCTGCTGGTTAGTGGTGTTTACACACTGTAGTGGAAGTGGATGAAGAGTGCAAATTCTTTATTACCTAACATTGTTTACTCTTTTGCTTCTCTCAAGCTGAAGTCATAGGATTTTTACAACACATATCGTATAAATGTGGTCTTTGGTGTTTCTTAGGCCCAGACCTTGGAAAAACACATCCATGTCATGGTTCAGTGTTTTCTTTGCTCTAAATCACTTGATTTGACTCATGAGTTAATTATCAAGCCAAGCGAAGTGCTAAATTTTGCTGTACAAAGGTATGTGAGTGGGAAGTCCAACTAACTCCCCTGCTTTCCTGTACAGAAAAATCACCTACATTTCACACATGATTATATGAAAAAGGTGTGATTACAGCTGAAAAGCACGTGAGTGCATTTCAACTTGTTATACCCTGAAATTGCACATTGAACTCAAGTAAATACGTGATATCATGTGAATAATATCGTGTGAATAATATGCGATAATCTTTCACATATTATTCACATACTATATGTGATAATCGTTCACATCTAGGTTGTATTTAACATGCAACATAAATCATATAAAATATATATATATATATATATATATATATATATATATATATATATATATATATGTATATATATGTATATATATCACATGTGAAAATAAGTTAATTGAAGAAAAAGTCACAAAATGAATCATGTAAAATAAATTATGTGAAAATAAACCTAATGCTGTGTAAGTGAATGAATCCTGTATAAAAATGCACATAATATTTGATTACAGGTGAAAATATGAAATGCCCTGAAATTGCACCTGTGATCATGTGACCTCATGTGACTAATATGTGATAAATAAAACCACATGGGATATATTAACATGTGGATATTAAATGAATCAAATGTTAATAAATAAATATCATAAAAATGTGCAAATTGTATAAAAAAAATCACTTGTGAAAATTAATGAATTGTGTAAAAACCCATGTGAAAATAAAGAAATGATGTGGGGGAAACATCCCCTGAAAATAAATTAAATCATGTCTAAAAAAAAAAAATCACTTTAAAAAAAAATAATATGGAAAAAAAAAACCATCATATGGAAAAATAAAAACACATACTGTACATGTGAAAAGACAACATATGGCCACATTAGAATGATGACAATGGATATTTCGAAACTCTTCTATCTATGAGTAGGGCCTGATTAAAATAATGACGGCTCAGGGTTTTTTTTTTTAAGTCTCCCCTCCTCCTCTCTCCTCCTATTTGTGTTCAAAGAGAGCTTTGTCCTCCAGTGCAACCTACTTGAAATGTTGAAAGTTGATGCCGTGTGATTGTTATCGGCAGGTCCCAGAATCACCCTGTTTTGCGTCGCCTCTCCATCTTGAAATCTCAGCTGCTTGCTGCTTATTAGAAATCTGAGGTATTCTGAATGTTTAGTAATCTTTTTTTAATAAAATCAACAGAGCTACTTCTATCCTTATCCAATCTTTTTTTTCCCCTCATTTACTGTATCTCTTATACCATGGAGATGTATGATGTTGAAATAACTAGAAGAAATAAATATAGCTTTCCTGACAGGTAATTATGATGATGGGTAAAGATGGTAATGTAATGCAGGGCTTTGTGCCAAGACTGAACTAGTCTGGGCCCTGTTTCCACAACACACCGTAGTGTCAAGATTGTCTCGACTAGAAAGAGGGCTTGGAATGATGTTCTTCAACCATCCTGTGAATCTACCTCGCTCGTTTTGCTTTCTCAGGCTGATCTTGTTTGCTCATTTTGACTTCAGAAAGGAACGGGAAACAAATCGCCACATTCAGTCTAGGTAGAAGTGCTGAACAGAACAGAAACAGAGATGTGGAAGCAAAAATAATAAGTGAAATAGATTAAGTGAGTATTTTATGTACAAGTAGATTCATCAAAAAAGGAAGATGTGTTAGAGGTGTCTGACGAGTCACATTTTTTAGGTACACATCTACTGAACCCTACACGTCTTCTACCATACAACATACTATAGCACTAACCTGCATGAGTCGTCTTATTGTTAATAAGTGATCAAAGTGATTACGGTCTTCCAGCAGACTCCTTGCAACAAGTGCATCATGTGAATGAATTCTGGATGTGTAACATTTTTGATCTTTGTCAGAGTGGTTAGTCCATATGAATTGCCATCCTATTCATTCATCCATGCATCCATCCATCCATCCATCCATCCAGGAGGCAGGAGATAACCAGAGAAAACCCACTTGGATGCATGAAGAACATGAGAAACTCTGCACAGATAGTAAAGCAAGCTTAGGATCGAATCAGGGACCTTGGAGCTGTGAGAAAGCAACACTACCCACTGCGCCACCATGACGCCTGAGAAGCCAGGTTTTAAGGGGAAAGAATTAATGTGTCATATTAAGAGTGTGCACAAATATGGCACGTCCACGGCCTATAATTATAGCAGGCTAATTATGCTAAACTCCGTATCCATGATTCATTTCATGACCCACTCTATTAAAGCCCATTAACATGATGCTGGGTCTGTGGTGAATAAGGAGAAGCCTGCTGGACAAGTCTCAGTGAAGTCATTCGCTCAAAATATCCAGCATTGAATTTTCACTGTGTTCTGATATAAATCTGAATTCACTTATGAGGAACTTGGTTTGGGTAGGTGGACAAGCATTTCCCAGATGTTGCAGAGACAAATGCTGAGAACAACAGCATCGTATACTTGTGTATAGGTGTGATGCACTGTGGACATGGACAACATGGACTAAAACAGGCCAAAAGACTGCAAGCTTACCGTCTTGTTGCACCAGTTTGGCTTACAAATACTTCTATATATTAAGCTGTGGGCTATAATAAAGCTTTTGGCTCAACGGACTACTTGTATGAATCATTTTTTTTTACTTTTCATATATGCAGTCTTTATGCAAGGGCATGTTCCGATCATGGAGGAGGCCAGTCCAAGCACACATTAAATAGTGACATTAAGTGCTTGAGGTAACTAAAATGACTCAGTTTGACTCCCTGCAAAATTTTCCATACACCAAGGCTCTGATCCCCTTGAGACTTGTTTTCTTGTTGGAAAGGTGTGTGTATGTGGCTGGACTACACAAGTTTTAGATTTTTGGACAAAGCTCAGGTGACCAATGCTCTGGCAGAACACACACTCCAAAGACCTGAACAGTTTTTCAGATGGGAACTCTAGGTGAAATTGTACTTCTGTAGCTCCACTATGGAACAATTATGTACAGCACAGTTTCTCAGCAGATAGTGTGAGTGTGAGAATAGGGACTTGGTAAAGACTTTATTAAGGAGTTTTTGCACGTTAATGCCTCTCGTGTTAATGCCAAAGACACCCTTGAACCTTTGTAATACTAAATGAGAGGGGAGGGTACTTGTTTTCCATCAGAATTTGTCACCTGTGAGGATTAGTGTTTAATACCTTTGGGAATCAGTGGCTGTGGATGTGCCCACAGAGGATTTTCTCTAATTAATGCTTCTAGAAAACGTCTACATGGATCTTCCATGAATGCAAACACTGATCATCTCAAATGTTCATGAAAAGGCTTTCAGCCAAGGGAAAAAAGCAACCGTGGCTAAAGGAAAGCATTTGTTAGTTGCTGGTGGTAGTACATTTTAAAGGTTAAGAGGTTAAACTACTGCCACTTACACTGCCACTGAAAACTTTTTGGAAAAAACCTAAACACAACTACTTCCTATGTGAAAAAAATGTAATTGTTTATAATGCAATGTAACAAATTGCCAGACCCCCTAAACAGGTCTGCTGAAGAGAGTTTTTTTTTTTTTTTTTTTTAATTAGCAACTGACAGACTGACTGCTAACGAGTCACTAGGACTAGGTGGCAGTGTGCACAATGTGGACCAGCTCCCAAATGGCGCAACAAGAGCTTCGAATGTTCAAATCCTGATGATGCCACAGCCATCCATGGCTGGGAGCCAAGGGAGCTAAAATGGCTGTGATCTCTCGTCTGTCACTTAGACTGATGCTAGTCAATTGCAGGCATTTGTGAGCTCATGTATGTGGAAGAGGGCAGATAGCAGTTTCCTCTGAGTGTGTTATGTTGCCCTGAGACACAGCATGAGTAGCAGTTTGAAAAGATTCAGTTGGCTGGCTTCATGTGTCTTGGCTGAAGGCTTCACCCTCCCTGGCTGGTAGCTGTCGTAAGAAAGTGGAGAGCTGGTTGATGGGTGGGAGTTTGCAGGTGACCGAATTCGAGAAAAAAATGTGGACCAGCATATTTCCTTTCTTCACGTTTGCTTCTATAGATCTGATATTTGGTGATTGCAGTTCATACAACTTTTTATGTCAGTCTAACTCAATATTCTTATATAATACAATGCTGTATATTCATATAGGCCTATTGATTTCAAAGACCTCTCAGTTGTCTACTCTCCCTTCTAAAGTAATCAGTAATCACATTCATGTAATGAAGTGTTAGAGTCACAACTATTTTGGCCATTTGCCAATTTACTCCCACTAGCTAGCTCTAGTAACTTTGGCCATACCACTCATTACTATCACATATCTTTATTTTTATTATATTTTTGTGTTTTGCATTCAGAAATGTATATAGCGCAAATAGAAAGTCCTTGTACATATAGTACTTGGTGAATAGAGATTCGGATTCTGAACGATATAAAGATAATATGAAATCCTGACTCAGACAAAAAGCCCTTCCTGTGCAGTAGCCTGTACTGTAGTCTGTATGTCTGGGAAAATGATTGGTAAATCTTTTGCTATTGTCTGATTCTTATGAAAGTGAGAAGTGATAGTGAGCTGCGGTGTAGTCTAGAGAGCATCTAGTCATTGATTGGAAAGCAAATATATGAGGGATGTTTAAGGGGGAGGGAAAAGTGATAGTTGGCTAAGGTGCTGCCTGGAAAACAGTGATCAAGATGAGCGAATGTACTGGCATTTGTTAGTATGTTTGTGCCTCTAAATCATACATGTTGTAAGGGTTATTAAGGGTGGATGAGAGTCAGGGAGATCTAATTGCATCTGATTTACCCATTCCAACCTCTATTCAGGAAACATCTGGCCTCTTACAGTAGCACCAAACACATAAGAATGAGTAGACAGAGGTCATGTATCAGCTGTGTTGGTGCCATACATCCACTTCCCTACATCCAGTCAGAAAAAAAAAAAATTTGAAGGTCATTAATGATGTTGGTCCAGATGTTGGTGTGTGTGTTCTGAAATACAGAATCCAATGGTCAGTTGCACCAGCTGAACCTAATTTTGATTGTAAGTCAGGGTGAAAGGTCAATCCTAAACCAGCTAGACAGGGTGGAGAGTTTCAGTTACACCACAGACGTGATCTAAAATCTAAACCTTGTTGCACAGAGTGACGTATTTTGTCATCTCGGGCCAGTCAGAAACAGGATCTGACATAAACAGGAAATACTAAATTCATGAATCAGATCGAAAGATTTTTTTTCTGTTATATTTCCTTCAAGGTAGCTATATTTTAACCTTAGATAGATGACCAAACCTTAAAATAACAAACATCTGCAGGCTTAGATCTGCATTTCATATTCTGAACAACAGTATAATATTATATTTTATTAGTATTACAGCATTTTAAACTTTTCAAATACTTTGGTGATGACCACTCTGTATACTACATTGCCAATAATTGAATTTAATAGGAATTAATAAGTTATAATTTAAGAGTGTGTGGAAACAATGTCAGTTTGTGCAACAATGAATTTTTTTAGTAGTTCATAAGCAGCAACATATTGGCCATTTATGTTCAAACTAGGCTATGAAAGATTAATGGTATGTGAATAACAGTGCTTTTTTCCTTCCGCAGGTTACCACCCCCTTTGATGTTGACGTCACACTGAACACGTTTCCACCTTAACTACTGAGTACACATCCTTTAGTGCTTAGCTGTCAAGGCATGTTTCACTCAAATGCCCAATCTTTGTTAAAGGATAAACTCAGTGTGGGTTTTTTAGTTTATTAATCATCAAGCTGATCCTTTGGATTTTTTTTTTTTTTTTTTTGATTTGTGGCCATTCCTCGAAGGGAGCTGAGTTAGAAATGCTCAGCTTGCCGACTACATTCTTAAAGCATGGTGACATTTGCAAATAGTCGGCCTTACTTGTCTCAAATAAAGGGCAGCTTTGTCTTTTTCCTAAAAGTACATCCTGGGGAGTTTCCTTCAGGAGAATAGAAAGCTGAAAGCCTTTTTATTTCATCTAGTGACAAAGTTGGTCAAATTCATGAATTAGGCTGTGTGCTGTGGTCATCCTCATGAGGATGTCTTGTTTGTTAGACATCACCATCTATGGAAAGGTCTTAGCGCCTTGATTTATTTGCCCTCTCTCACTTCTTCCATTCTGTCTTCATTTCATCTTTTTCTGAACCTGATTTGACAGATAATATATGAATGAGATTTAGCTGAAAGTCACAGTGGGACCTACTGTTACTTACATACTGTTACATAGTTTTACATAGGTTTACATATCCACATGTTACAGAAAAATGTTACTTAAAAGTTAATTAGCACATAAATTATATTTGGTCATTTTTCAGTACATAGTAAATACATTCAGTAGTTTTTTTCAGGTATGTTTACATCCTGCAACAGTGGAGCTTTTTCAGCAAAGCACGAGGAGTAGATTAAGATTAAGGCCCTTATTTACCAATGGTGCATAGGCACAAATCTGCGTATGGACTTTTCAACGCAAAGTCCATCAATTCTATGTATTTCTAGTTTTTCAACACAAAATGTGTGATTTAACAAAACAAAAAAGTACAAAGCACAAGTGGAAGCAGAAGCCACAAGATTAATGTGGCTATAAAGTCTGCTACAGACTACAGCTACTTTTTTAAAAAAAAATTTCACACAAAATTGGTCATCAGTTTATTTGGTAGGGTTCGAGGCTTTGCTACTCCCAGAACCACAACCGATGTGAAGCTAACTTGTGACATATATTTGTCAATCTTAGACATTAGGAATATTATATTAAAAATAACATAAGCACAAAAATATTAAACAGCATGACGTAGCCATCAAAATCTGTTTCTTCTTCTTCATAAAAGTTGCAGAATAGTTGAACATTTCTCCATGCCACTAGCAAAAGAATGTTAAAGTCAATTTTATTCTATTATTAAAGAGATTAAAGAGATTTCTAGATGAGATATATGCACACCATATATGGTTAATTGTGGGTGTGTCTGTATTTAAATAAGCAGTGACATGCACATGCAACAGTTAATATTGAATTAGTATTGAATACATTTTGTTCAGCGTACAAACTTAGACTTGTGTGTATGACCTGCGCAGATACATTTGATGAATGCCAATTTTACTGTGTGTATGAGAATTAAAAAATTATACATTTGAAAAAAATATAGATAGATAGATAGATCAATTTATTAATCCCAGAGGGAAATTAAAAAAAGTAGAGTGTGCAAGAGCACAGCAAAGCAAGAGTATTCAGAATTATAAAAATAAAAAATAATCTAAACATATTCAGTACAAAATTATAAAAGCTCTAAAGATATTCAGAGCCTTTTTACCCAAGTGCTGTTTAAATAGGCCTGCACTAGAGTTGGACAAGTTGGGAAATTTTCGGCTTTATTCTGTAGCAATATTTAAAAAACAGTTTAAGAAGATTTAATTTGACCTCAAAACATGCAGTATTTATTACGTAGCCTGCTTCAGTAATTCGTTCCACTCTTTGCTTTTTCTATCAGATGCTCTGCAATTCACAAATGCTTCAGGTATGCTTGTCTGAGTTGGTTTGGGTTGTTGTTTAATGTTGACTGACAAAGTTTTTGCAGTCTGACCTTGTGTAGCCAAACCACTTTCATGCTCCTCGTTTAGGAACTAATTTGTCCTCTGTGTCAGCAGTGAGCCCTCTCTCAGTGAGCCAAACTCTTAGCCATGTTTGTTCTTGTCATGCGTCATGAGCACGAGTGACTTGTGCTTAAGTGCTTTCCCGGGTTCTGTCGCAAGCTTTTTGTGCTGGGAAAGCAGGAGCATTTAGAAACTAGAATCTATGAGCACAAATCATATAAATAATTTCAGCATTTGTCATTAAGTATTAATTAGAAAACTTTAGAAGACTAACTGTCCTAAAATACTCTGGGGAGAAAAACGAAACACAGACCGAGCTGGCCCAAATTTCTTATTAATTGTGTAAATTCATTCATCTTCAGTAGCTGCTTCAGTATCCCGGTCAGGGTTGCGGTGGATCCAGAGCCTATCCCAACTACTTCATACTGTGCATGAAGTTTGAATACATCCTGCATGGGATGCCAGGCCATGACTGGGCACCACACACACATACATTCATAACTAGGAGTAATTTAGTGTAGCCTTTGGGAAGTGGGAGGAAACCGGAGAACCCAAAGGAAAACCCATCAAGGGACAACCATGCACAGAAACTCCAAATGGACTGTAACCTAAGCTCTGGATTGAACCAAGGACCCTGGTGGCAGTGCTACCTCTTGCCTCATAGTGCCACGCTGATTAATGAAGTTTAAAATTGCTTTGCTCTTTTCTAGAATCAGCTTGTCTACTGTGTTGCATTAGTAGTGGTAATTCAAAAATTACTTCCATCTATTAGCACTTACTAACGTCAGCAGAATGTTATTTATTCATTGATTCATAACTACTTTATCCTGGTCTTTATCCTGGTCAGGTTCAGGGTGGATCAAAGAGCCTAGCACTAGTCTAGAGAATTCACCCCGAATGGGACACCATACTCACACATATACTCACACCTAGAGGTGGGACCTCGAGAAGCCAAAAGATTTAAAAAAAAATAAAATAAAATACTTTTGAGGTTGCGACATAAATATCACATCAGCTTTGGCCAACACTTCTCAGATTTACAAACTTTGGCTAAATTCTAACCTTTCATAATAATATAAGATATTATATTGCCACTCCTAGTTGTTCTGATTGACAGTGAGTGTTGAAGTGGCTAAAAATTGGCTCCAGGACTCTCAACCCTCTGCATCCCCACAGGTGTGTGTGTGTGGCCTGGACCCAGCCATGCTGGAGGCTTATTTCAAGCTGGTCAGGTGATATGTTGTAGGCTCGATACTGCAATGGGCACTGCCCCCACAACCCTCCTCCCATCCCCCCCAAACACACACACACACACACACACACACACACACACTTACACGTACAGACCCAGCATGAACCTAGTTTACTGCTAAATCCTGGGATTATCTGCCCTCCATTTCCACTTTTCCAGTCAATCCTGCACCTGCACCTTACACATACTCTCTGACATGCACACACACACATACACACACACGCACAAACACACATCAGCATGACCACAGATGCTGCTAATAAACACAGAATGTCACACAAATCCAAATGAACAAGCACACAGTACAAGCTTTTCACTTTACATTGCACAGATATATGCACTGTATATATAGTACTCACCACACACACTTTCTATTAGCAAACACTCCATTGATCATATGATATCTGCTAATATGCAAACACACACACCCAGTTTAATTAAAGTGTGCAGGGTGCTATGCAGCAGATCAATGTGTGTTTGCCCAAGGCACACAAGTGTACATTACTGCTGCAGCTGGGTGAAAGGGCCACACAGCGGGAGAGGTGACCTGTTTTTCGGGTTCAGTCTCATTCTTTGACATCAGGTCGGTCCAAAAAATGCACTCACACCATGACTGAAAGCATGACTTACTGTCACTAAAAAAAATCCAAACACACACATCATTGAGCCTGCTCCTACAACTGACCTTATGCTTACCCACAGTAACTCACTTGTTAATTATTACAAATAAAAACCTTAACTTTTCCTCAGCTAGACCAAAAGTGTAGTGAATGTGGCTGTAACATAAGAAACTACATGATTTCATATCATAATGAGGTCATGAGTTCATGATTTCGTATCATAATGGGGTCAATGCATGTGAAAAGGAAATAATTCTACATACAGTGGGGTCCAAACATCCAAGGCCACATTAAAAAAACTGGGATATAGTTGTTTTACATTTACAGCATTTGGCAGACGCCCGTATCCAGAGCAACTTACGTTTATCTCATTTATACAACTGAGCCGTTGAGGGTTGCTCAAGGGCCCAGCAGTGGCAGCTTGGCAGTGCTGGGGTTTAAACTTATGACCTTCTGATCAGTAGGCCAATGTCTTGACCACTGAGCTACCACTGCCTTGTTTTCCCATTTAAAACCTGAAATGAACAGAATGTTTTAAAGATTAGAAAAAAAATTAAAACAAAAGGAAATGTTCAACATCTTAAATTCAAGTTCAAGTGGCTTTTTTGTCATTTCAACCATATATAGTACACAGTGAAACGAAACAACGTTCCTCCAGGACTGTGGTGCTACATAAACAACACACAGCTACATGAAACTACACAGAGCTAAATATTCAATATTCAAGATTCCACACTATTTCTAGGTCACTATTTAAATTTAAGCAAATTTATGATATTGACTACAATATGTTTACTTCTGTATAGAGAGTCAGATGTCCTTCATTTTAAAGCACATATTCATACAGCATTTCGATGGATTTGATCTAACATGGATCACCAGGTTTTATACAAACTTATGGAGTTTATGCCTGCTGCAGTGCAAACTGTCATTAAAGTAAGATTCTACTTTTCACTCCAGTTATTGCTGATAATATAATTTGTAATTAAATTAGAAAGGAATACAAAATAGAAGCTTTTTCACTAAAGGCCTAGTGGCTAGTGGATTTTGAGCGAACCAGATCTTACGAAAGTGTCGGACATTACTCATCAGCTCACACAAATCTTATCTGTTCCACTCCTTTCCCTATTAAAACAGGTTTTTGGAGTTCAAAGTGTCAGATGGTCATTATACTTTATCAACTTGTGGTTTCATCTTACATCTGTCATACAAACAACAGATGCCTTCCTTAGATTGTCATGAGCTGTAATCTTGGTGATCTTGAGAAGCTATTTTATGGGAGATGTGGTATTAATGTTTGTATCTAGTAGTCAAATGTCTTTTTTTTTCAGATTAAATACCACATACATGACGAGTTTAGAGTTTACTAAGGAGTAGCATCTAGTCCTGAACCACTGTTATACTTCTCTACCAGTGCTTGGCAGTCACACCTAATAAACATTTGCAGCCATGATGTCATCTGCCTACACTGACAAGCATCTTGTCTACATGCAGGCTCCCAGCCCTGAAAGAACATAGAACAAATAACGCAACTACTGGTCGAGCATCAAAAAAAAAAAAAAAAAAGATTGCGATCTCTACTTACAATCGGGATGACTTCATGCTGTTCCAGCTTGTCTGTCAGGCTAAATGTGAAATTGTATTGTAACCAGAAGCAAAGAGAGAGAGAGAGAGAGACAGAGAGAGAGGAAAGGGGAGGTTTACAATGAGATAAATTTGATCGTGTAATCAGATGTTTTTATGACGTACTGATAAGCCGCCATCTGGACTCTAAATCAGAAGATATGGTGATGTCTGTGGATGAATTTTGTTGTACGTGTGAGCCAGCAACATTGTAACTTGGCAATAACCGGAAGAGGCAAGTTTGGCAAGAGTTGTCAGACTATAGTTTACAGCCATTAGTGTCCCATTATGCCTGTTGCAGTTAACAAAAGGAGCAGCCTCTGGCAGTAGACACAGATAGATAGGTTGAGCTTCTGACCTTTTGCCCTCACACTCGATAACAATTGCATTTTATATCACCTCCAGGTGGCTCACAGAGTATAGCTGCACTCCTGGAGTGTCCTTGTGAGCCCTCTGAGTGTGCTGCGCTGTCGAAGATTTACTCACATTGACAATTACTAACGAATGCATGACTTATTGCTGTAAAGCCTACGGGGTATTTTGGTGACCAAACATTGATGAATGCGACAACAATATTAAATTATGAATTCTGCCAAAACACTAAGACTTGAAACCATTACACAGAACCCGCTTAACTGATGGATTATGAATTCATACTATGACAAACTTGCAGTACTCTATGGCAACATGCACAACAAATCCAAAAAAATCACATTCAGCCATAAGATGTTGTTTCTAATATTGAACTAAGTTTGATTTTTATGATTTTGGAAGCATATAAAAAATGACAGGTTATGATATTCAGTTAAAGACGGGGTGTCATAGATAGTGCATTATTTTTTAATGTGGGGTGCTAGAATTTTCATAATGCTCTATTGACATGAGAAAGTATGTCAATACAGCACTCTGAAAATTCTGCACCCTGTCAAGTTTAAACTCTTTTTTGAATTTTTTTTTTTTTTTTATCATGTTCCAAATTGGAAATTTAGCAAATAGCAAATTTTAATATTAAGGCAGTCCTCACTATTTTCAGGGATTATTAATATTAAGATATTAATACATTATAACAAATAAAATTATTTGTTATTGTAATGTGAAAAGTTTTTGGACGTACTTACATAGTTAATAAATAAATTTGGAATTTCCCCTCCATGGGTACCTGTTTTGTCATGCAGGACAACACTGAAATAGGCCTATATGCAATGCCAAAAGAATGCAGTGAAATAGTCCCTTTCTGTAATAATGTTTTCAGCTTTAGGAATTTAGAAGCAAATAGTAAGACCAAGTAAGCAGAAATACCTCATGGAAAAGTCCACTGCAAACAGACTACACCTCATCTTACTGGATCTTGATTTTAAAGCCATGTTCATATATCTAACAAACTGTAGAGTTTAATAAAATCACGCATGCCACAAATATATTCCAGAATCAAGCAGTTTGGAATGTGCATTATTGTTGTTTCTCTGAAATAGAGCTAATCATTGATGAAGATTATGGCGAACAGAACATGATATAATCTGTAGAGCATGAACATGTGTCCATACTGGAAAGTTCTGATCTCTGCATGACACTATATTGGATGGCTGTGGCATAGCTGGGGTTCGAATGCATGATAATACGATGATAATGTGAATATGTATTCATCCCTACATTGCATTTCAAAGAAACATGGCATCTTGAGGAAACCGTTGGTCCAGTGTCACTATTGGTCCAAACAACAGCTGAACACTGACCAACTGTGTTACCTAAAACTAAAAAAAAAACAAGCAATAATGTGCTTCAGTAGACTTTTAACAGGCTCATACTGTGCACCGAGGGCATGATAATGAATGGTGGTGTGGTAACAGAGTAATGAAAATGCTGTGTGGTGGGTAGTAAGGGTGTATATATTTTTCCTTGAGCCTCTGCCTCTCTTAAACTGTGCAGTCGTCTGTGTGGCAGCTTAGGGCAGTGGTCACCCTATTTTGATTTATGGTTCTTAATTGGCTACAGAAAATGCAAAGGAGTGTGCTCTGTTCATGTCATGCGAACAAAGATGGCTGCCAAGTGCCTGGGCATGTCTGAGCAGGGAGTTTTGCTCTGGGCTTTTGAGCTTTCTGCGAAGGCTTGTGAAAGAGCCTGGGTCCAACTAATCACAGGCATTATTCCCAGGTAATCACTCTGCCTCAAAGACTTGTGGGTAAGAACAGTGATAGTGGCTTTGGAAACAATGATGTAATGGGGCAGAGGGAGAGGAAATCTAGAGCTGCCGACTTGGGTTTGAGGAAGATGATAAGTAAGACGATAGAGAGTCATCAGAAATGGCAAAGTGACAGGAGTGAGGTGAAACTGGCCCCTTTAAGGATTGTAATTGTTCGTGTCAGACAGCATGCTTCAGAAGATATCTTCTTTTGAGTCTTCTTAAAGGTGCATATTCCTTGCATATTTCTTTCCTTCTTTCTTCTCCTCATTCTTTTCCCCCCATCATGGGCCCCTTTTGCTACTTCTAAGCAGGCACGTAGCCACCCACCTGCCCGCGTGTGCAGCCACCCTCTTCAAGTCCTTCCTGCACAGCCTGCTGGCATTCAGCCAAAAGCCTGCAAACAGACTGGCCCAAACCTAAACACACACAAACTTTTCATTTACATGCATGGCTACTACGTACATGGACGGCACACGTACGGCCAAGTCCAGGTTGTTGGCCAATGGAAAACAGTGAGCACCACTGATCAAATCTTACTGCGAACCAGGAGAACAGCCAACGCAGTTGCTATACTGCACTTCTGGAATCACTGTCTCATGCATCTCCAGATGATCTTTACTGTAACAAAATGAATGTATCCATGTATTAAGCTGAAACAGCTGGAAATAATATCTAAATAAAAAGCAGTTGAGTGCTTGAAATGAAAAGCACCACTTTTGCAGTGTTTGTAAAATGTTCTGTTACATGCAGTTACTGATCTGTTCACTCCCTTCACTGTTGCATGTATACTTTTTTGCAAATCATAGATAAAGTTTATTTCATGAGTAAAAATATTAATGTTACAACAGAGCCAAAGTTGATTTGCCATTGATCACACAATTTTTTTTTTTCTGAATATGCACATAGAGAATACATTTGGTGGAAAGTTGGCTTCGCTGCTTTGCACTTACTGGGGTCATGTATCCATCTATATACAAAGTGGATTTAGTTATTCGACAGATCTCTCAAATTTGGGTGAATGGAAAATGAAGATTAATAGCTTTGAAAAGCCTGCTTGGTTTCTCTCCTCTAATCTTTTGTTTACTGACTAACTGGTTGGCAGGGAACGTTGTGCAATTTTCTTTGCATGAAGCTTACAGCAGCTTCCATGAAATAACAACACAAGCCTGCTGCTTTTCTTTTACGGAGTGTGCATTGAATCAAAACGAGGATACAGTGTTTTTGAAGGAGTGGCAAATGGGTAACGTCAGCTATCTTTTTTTTAGGGTAAAAAAATCAATGTCGGCGCTTCTAGGTAGGCCTGGTGTTTACAGACTAGGCCCTAGCACCTGGTACAAGTTAGCATGCTTGACTACTGTAGTCTGCTCCATCAGCTGGGCAGTGTTCAGCACAGTGGGACTCCAAAACACAAGCTCCCTGAGAAAGATTCTTTAGCAGGCTTCAGTGTAGCCACACACATTCATTCAGTGCCTCTAGTTATGTGAGAAGGGTCTACCTTCTTTTGGATCCCTTGTTTACATGATTCCTTTGTTATCTGTCACTTGTTGATACCTCGGGAATCTTTAACCATTCAATATCTAGTCTTTGAGGCCCTATAATTGTGACAATCCTCAATAGATGGCCATGTTATCTGTCTGAATGAATGCCTCTCTTTCTCCATCAGACAACCACAACCACTTGAATCTGACCCTGGGCCCACCTACTTGGTCAATCCCCTATTTGGCTTTTCCTGAAACATCGTGAGCGAGAAACCACAGAAGCAGAGCACTGCCACTGTCTGAGCTTCCCAGACAGCCTCATGCTTCACTACAGCATAGCGAGGTCATGGCACCATGCCTAAGGCAACAATGGCATGTTGTATGGGAACTGTCTCTTCCTCATTCTCACTGTGTAATGTCTGCACGAGCTTCTTTAACAGTCCTAAAGGAATACCTCACTCAAAAATTCTGGCTTTACCAAACATTATACCTAAAAGGCAACAACAGGACTTAAAAGCTGACTAAATTATAGTATTATGCAAATCCCATCCTGTTACAGTTTGCATAAAACGTGGCTATTCTGTCCTCCCACTACTGCTCTCTTCGCATTCTCAAGACCAAGTTCATTTTAATTACTGAAAACTAGTAAAGGTGAGTAAGCATTATGCTAATGGAGCCACGCTAATGAGTCATTGTTTGCTTTCTTTGATTTTTTTTTTTTTTTTACAGTGTGATTGTGGGTCTGGTTTATAACACCTCATCATCTCTCATCCTTACTGGCATGAGAAAAGGCCTTGCACATGTGGTAGTTCTGTCATGACACAATATTCCTCAGCATTCACTTCTGGAGGCCTGCGTACATCCCTCACATCACTTTCTCCATGTGCATTTTCTTTTTTCACACACTGCATCCATAATGACACACTAACAGCAGATTTGTCTGTTTTTATTTCTTTGTCTATAGGCATCCAAAAGGATATCTAATACGTTGCTGTCCCTTTCCAGTTATTATAGACATTAGATAGAGTCTAGCATGGTTATTTTTCATAACATGAAAAATGCTTACATGAAAAAAACATTTTAAAATGTTGCTGGAAACAGCATTCATTAGTAATATTTTACAAATATTAAGAAAAAGCTTTTCAGTTGACTTTAGAGGATAAATAGTGTATTCAAAACTATAGTGCAAACATTTCTCACAGGAAAAATATTTCATTTGCACATATATTATAGCCATTTCACATACATCCAGCACATGTTTCTCTTTCATCAAACTAACAAAACAAACCAACTGTAAAAGGTGGGATGCAGAAATCTTCCTACCCATTCACGTAAATGTATGCGGCCTACGTCCCCCCAACACCTATTCTACTCCCAAATGGAGAAACAGGATTTGGATTCATCCTTTAACGTTAAAAATAATGTTAAGAATGATATATTATTCTTAAAATGTATATTTAGTGCTCAAAATATTAGGATGTGTATCTGTATTCAGATTTCAGTGGGTGTGGCTTAAACCAGAAGGGTTTTTTTATTTGTTTTTGTAAATATGAATATAAACCACTCAAAAAAAAAAAAAAAAAAAAATATATATATATATATGAATATATGAATATAAACATTGGAAAACAGCCAGAGGTAGAAATGCCAGCACTGTCAGCATGGTGTGTGAAATCTCTTGTTTCTTAATCCCACAAGCGTAGTATATTTAGTTTGTACCTGCTCACCATGTTTTCTAATGAATTTAGTTGGATCTATTTACCAAAATGGTAAAAAAAAAAATCAAATTTTAAGCCTAATTTTAAGCACCAGGACCCGGGGCAGGCCGTTACAGCCACACGTTCATGTTAAAGTCCCTCAACGTTTTTTTATTTTTATTTTTTCTTATTCATGAGATCCTAGTCCTGATACACACCTCTATCTCACCAAGATGCCCCGTGAAACTTTCTGGCAAGCTTTCTTAAAAAATAAATAAATAAATCTGTATATGTAATAAATATATCAACAGCTTATTTGGAATATGCTTTCAAATAAATGCTTCCCATTAGAAAGGTGAGTAGATCGTGCCACAGCAGTGACAGTGGAAGTGAGGAAGCCAATCTCAGTTTCTTCATTTCTACCTCTGCTTCATAATCATTTGTATATTTCATCCATTTTACTTTGTCACTCTTATGCTTGAGAAAAATGAGAAAATTTGCATCATCTTCTTGACAGAACACATAAAGCAAATTGAATTCCACAACAGGTTTTTTTTTGTCATAACATCATAACATAAAGTATTTCTGTCACAAAAAAGTCAGGTTCAGGGAAAGTCCCAAATGCCCAGAAGCAACTTTCAAAAGTATTTATTAATGCATTTTCAGTTGGCTTACATTATGTGTATAAGGTTAAGGTTGATGGAATGCTATTATACTCATCTGTTAGCATCTGCATCAGGTGCATCTGGCCTGATGAGAAAAATGAAATTTTTGCTTCTTTGGTCTTTGGTACTTTAATACTCCCCCAAACTGCTGCCAACACCATGAGATACTATTAGTGTACCCATTTACCACAGACTTTGGTGGAGTACCGTTAGTCACATGAGTAATTTTGAGTATTATCTGTAATACATACAAAATAAGCAGTAACAATAAATAAAGCAAAGCTCAAAGATTAGCTGAAATACCTTCAAAGTGAAATACAGTTTCTGTTATTGACACAGCAAGCAGTCACAAATTCCTGCCATGCACATCCATATTATAAAATATTAAATATTACCTATGATTGTTTTTTCACTTCAAGCCACAGCCATAAGTCAAGAGGCTTCTGATTGTGACATCCAACAGAAAAAGAGGTGGCAGCTTTTTTAAGATGTCTCGTTTTGAGGCTTTAATTATTTATTTCGTTGCATGAAAAAAAAAAGACTTCCTGTTTTAAGCGGTGTCATGTTTCTGTCTTGAACAAACAGCTCCTTGTCTCTGGCTGCAGTTTACCTGCACTGGAGTCATGAGGGCTTGTTCTCCTCTTCTGATTTGTCAGCTCAGTGATCACAGTTCAAAAGGAGGACAGTGTTGACATAGATGTCACAGATATCTGCACGTCCCCCACCAATGAAATACAGTGGTATTATGCAATGCCACCACAGCATGAGGTTGTGCTTTTTTTAAAACTCCCCATCATCTTTTCTCTGTCTCAGTGAGATAAGTACGTTTATGCCATCTTGAGTTTCATACGTCTGTTGCCAAGGGCTGCGGGTTTGTGTGCAGTCAAGTAGGGCAGTACTCCCTCCTCCTTCCCCTTACTAAATAAATGGGTCGTATACTTGTTATTTATCAGGGATTGTTGGTTTCAAATTAGGAAAATGACTACTGCAGAGAGAGGACTGTGAAAATCAAGAAGATGCCTTATCTTTCAGAGAGCTGCAGCTAGGCTTTTCAAGTAAAAATGTCTGCATTTACAGTGGAGCTGATTTTCATGACTCAATGGCTTAATGACATTAATGACTTGATTACTAAGTTTCCATAAGATAACTGTAATTGCCCATACAATTAAGAATAAAAAAATATCTTCTATGTGAATGGCAGGACACAATATTAACATCCCTAGTGTTTCTGTATATTGAGAAACAGCATGCTGGGACCTAAAGTAGAAGTGACTAAACTTAAATATACAAGGTGTCCCAAAAGTCTCCATACACACAATTCAGGGGAGTGTGTGTGCCAGCACCACGTCAGCTGTGCCTTCATCAGTGGATGTCCGTGGACGTCCACTTCTTGGTTGGTCCACAACACTTCCAGTCTTTTTGAATTTGTTAATAATTTTGGCAATAGAGTCGTGTGTGTTGTGCTTGCCATGTTTCCTGTTAAAGTCCATTGCAATCTTGCGACAGCTTCCTGATCCAGTCATGAGAATGATTTCAATACATTCTTCTTTTGTCAAAGGCATCCTTAAAGGCTATCTGAAAAAAAAAAAACCTAAGTATGAAAAATTTTGGAAGACATTTTGATAAAAAGTGTTGATTTCCCCTGTGTATAGAGACTGTTGGGACACACTGCAGTTTCAGTACTACAGTGTAGTAAATAGGCTAATACTATGTTGACATTGTATTATATCTAAAGGCAGGTTGTGTATACTAATTTTGTGTATACAAATTTGCTCCCCTTGTGAAGCTTGAGAACAACAGGTTGCCATCAAATATATGCTATTTAATTGAAATGCTCCTGAATTATTAGTAGTTTATTTTGAGTAGTCTACTTTTATTCAACTCCTCTATGTTCAAAACAGAAAATAAAAACACAGAGATTCGCACAATGACCTTATATTACCAAATGGGGCTGTTTAAAGTAGAATTTATTTGGTAAAGATTTCTGATTTCATGACCGGTTGCGTATCTAAAACGTACAGGTGAAGAGATTTATTCAGTGGCATACAACTGGTGAATTTAATTTCTAGAAACAACCAACACATATAAAAACAAAAAATAACAATACTGTACATTTGCTACAAATGAGGGATGCATTGATAGTATTTTTTTGCAGACTGAGTACAAATGCATGTTTTTGGTACTTAATATTTATTTGGTACATACAGATACCAAAATGAGTAATCTACTTAGTATTAAGCAATCAGAGGTGTCAGGAAAGAAGTTATTTAGCTCTGTTTACGTTAAAATGAGCACAAGGTGTCGTACATTTCACCTTGACTCACAAGCAAAGTATAGACTCTGGTGAGTGAAAGGAATTGGTATTGGTCTATCCCTGTTTCAAACACTGTGATGAATGACAGTTTTCCAGTTGCTCCAGTATATACTGAGAATTGTACAGTATAGTTGGTAGCAGTATTGAGTCCAAACAATGGTATCGTAACAGCCCTAGATGTGCTCATGGCAAAGGGGACACCTTGGTGGTTTTCTGCTCAGTGCCACCACACTGGGCACATAAAACCTGGTTTCCGCTTCCAGCAAGCTGTTACCTGCAGTGTTCACAGCCCTGGGCAGTGCATAACGAGAGCAGTTTTCTTATGTGCTGCTGAGACTTGCTTGCTTTCCTCTGCTTTCACCATCATGTCTTTCCACTGGCGTTGTTAATTCTGACACTGCTCAAATTGGCAATATCTGTGCAGTGCTGACAAAGCTGTGATTGGTGTGCACTTCAGTGCATGTTAATATGTCTGCATGTGTATCAGCCTTCGTTATATGCAACAGAGGCCAAAGCACTTTGATCAACCATGAGTGTGTTATGTATATGTGTGTGAGCATATACATGGCAAGGGATTGTGACCGAGTGGCTGCTGGCAGCAGCGCAACCAGCACTGCTCAAACTCAATGAATATTTTGACAGTGGAGACTCATTGACTGATTGGACCTGGCTCAGTTTCCAAACATGTGCAAATGTAACAATTTAATTTTGTGCTCCACAAAAGCAATTTTTATAAAATCTCCACAAATCTGTCCTTGGCTTTGCATCTTTTCCAGTGTTTACCAGGCACTTTAGAACATGGCCTTCTAATTATACAGAGGTGTGAAGGAAACCTTTGACTTGGAAAGACCTGTCTTTTATTGTAATACACACCTCATAAAAGCTCACTGTAAATTTTACTTCAGTGGAAAATGAATCCGCTGATCCTTGTACAAATCCCTAAACTCCCTCCTTCCCCTGCTTCCGGGTTAAGAGGCTCTTCAGTCTGTGGTAAACCACTGTAATGGCACAAGCAACATTCGGTGGGCAGTGGGTATATAATTCTTACCGTGTCTGATAGGAACCTCTGGAATAAATCTGTCTCTCACTCACACACACACACACACACACAGGTCAAATTCAAAGTCCGGCTATTTAACTGGTTTTGAAACCAGGTCAGTTGGTATATTTCCACCAGTTGGTTTATGTCTTTCACCAAAAATGCATGAAGTGTGTCTGTGTCTACCAACTCTGGCTCTGGGACTGGTAACCTGTTCTGTATCACTCATGGAAGATGGAAGTTATAGAATTAAAAGTCATAGTAGTACTCCAAACAGATATTGAATGTGTAGTGCAGCAGGCGAAATAAATATTTAGTCTCCTCTAGCTCTCACACCCTGCATGTTTATGTAAAGTGTGCCTGTACTGTGTATATATATATATATATATACAGTCCCCTCCGAAAGAATTGAATCTGGAATTGGAAACAAACAACAACTGAAAGAAGCTGCAGTACAAGCCTGGAAACGCATCACAGAAGCAGAGGTTTGGTGACCCCAGTGGGTCGCCGACTCGATGCAGTTATTGCGAGCAAGGGGTGTGCAACCAAATATTACGTGTTATTTACTTTAATTTACTTTAAGTCTTCTTTTCCAATACTTTTGCTCCCATAAAAAATGAGTGGTCTGCCATCAAAGGTGCCATGTTCTAAGTACTAAGTCAGATTCTAACACATCTAGATGTACATATCAGGAAATGAATGCTGAAATTCTCTTGTCTCATGTTAATTTTTGATCTCAAACATAAATGTCTTCAGTGTATAGCAAAAACAAAAGAATTGGCCTTGCGGTTCCAATACTTTCAGAGGGAACTGTATTTTCATCAATCATTCTGATGGATGTGAGGCTTGAAAAACACTCATGCTGCCTCATTCTGGGCTAAGCAGTGAGGAGGAAAAAAATCTGAAACACTGGCCAAATATCTAATTCTAATTAAAAAACAAGTCATAGTACATAGCTAGGACTGTCAGTGCTCCATAATGGAACTGCTAAACCTTTAAGGAAATAATAAGCCTTTAGTTCATGTCGTGCTTCTGTCTGATGCAGTGACTTGTTCTGATTGGAGCAGTGCATAGTGTCCTTTGCTGTTCCAGCAACCTGGCGCCAGAGCTCTGTAGGAGAGCATGCACCTTACGCACCCAGCAGCTGCATTTACAAGAGCCCACGGAGTGCCCTGAACATGCTCAGAACCTCTCCGAGTCCAAGCTCTTTAATATTGCCTCTCCTGTCTGTTCGCCAATCTAGTTCTTTGGCCTTAACTGTAACCACATGCTGCCTACGTCATGTTTTCCAGTGAAGCACATCTCTGAGAGAGGAGAGGAAAGATGTCCCTTCCCTGATACAGTATGGATAAGACACTCAGAGGAAGGACCTTTGAGAATAACCAACCCATTAGAGTGATGTAAATGTCAGTTAAAAAATACAGATTCTCCTTGGGTACTTTGGACAGTTCTCTGGGGATCAGTGTTTCACAAGCGCACACTCGCATAAAACAAGTACACCAGGCAGAACACACTGCCACGCTCTGATGTCACCCTCCAGCTCTTGGACTCGACTGCACTTTGAAAATCTTTATTTAATTCACTGACGTCATTAGTTTTTTTTTTTTTCCTCAGCTTTGGTTTTGGTCACAATATACTGTATCTATGAAAACAGGGTGCACTAATCTGAAAATCTGAGTCATCCAAATCATATGAGACGACAAACATTGCTTTCTGAAGTGGAGCGAGGGTGAAATGCTGTAAGATTGGTCATCTCTGTTGCAGGTTAAGCTACTGTGGGAAGGACCAGGAACTGCGGGGGTGCCCCAGCATCCACTTCTGCTAAAGAGAAGTGCTAGGCAGAAATAGAGAGAGTACAAATTAAAGGTCATTAAAAGGTCAGCGCACACACAAATGAATTTTTTGACTGTTTGGAAAGTACTTAAAAAATTGATAATGAGAACTAATGATTATGAAAATAACAATTGTGCTTCTGGCGTACGTATGAAGGCCACATCATGCAGCAAGTCATTAATAAATCACGATGGATATAAGTGGATTATTTTCTTATATCTGCATGTGCTACATCTGCAAGTGTTTTCTTTCTCTTACACCACAGCAATTGGCAATTTTTAATTTATTAATGAATTGTACTTTTACTTTTCCTGGATTTTTAACTGTTTATAGTTACATTTAATGTTGAGGAACATCCCTGAGTCAAGTTACTTTCTGTTACCACTTACTTTACAGCAGCTTTGTCCTAAAATTCCATGTTTACTTACAGAAATCTTCACCATATCAATGATCACGTTTCTCTGTGATAAATAACAAATCCATTTTCTTAATCTTTTTATTATTAAGCCTAGATTTTATGAAGAGTCTGCCATACAAGTCCCTGTGAATGAGCTGGGGAAATGATATTAGAACAAGAGCATTCAAATCAAACTATCATTTATGTTGCTGTCAAAGCCATTGCTGTTATAGGAAATTAATCAGTTGCTGTTATAGGAAATTAATCCACACCTTCAGATTCAAGACTTCAACAGGGCTGTGGTAAGGAGTTGCGTAGGGTATGTTTATACAGAGCCGAACCCCCATGTTGCATAAAGTGAGAGATGTTCTCTGAAAGATGAAGTGGCGTACGTGCAACAGGAAGTTAGAGACAAGGGCGGGCCGTGAAACTTGAGGCTGCTCTACCTGCTGGTGCCTGTCCTGAGCGAGAGAGAGGAAAGATCAGCGGGCAGGAATTCTGCCTTGACAAAGACCTGTCAGCACTTAGAGTTTCTATGGCAACCCTGGAATGTTTTCTTTAATAATAGGCAACTCAGTGGCTGCATGCTCATCTATACTTACTAATCCTTTTAGACATCTGTCAAGCAACATTTGCTACACACACACACACACACACACACACACACGATTGCTGTTCAGCACTTTAGACCTACTTACAGACACCGGAAAGCTCAAGTTCATCTTTCTAACACAAAGAAGCCCATAGGTGGTGGGGAGGGGCAGATGACAACACAGCGACAACATTTTAGCCTCCTGTATTTTTCTGACAAAACACTTGACGTACTCCTTTTGGAACTCGAAAGGAGGACATGCAGGGAACAAATTAGATGTGTTGTTAGAAAGAGAGGGGGAAGGAGGTAGTTTTTGTGGGGCACATATGCGATACTATCTCTTGGGCAAGATGGTATCAGAGTGTCTATCAGCTCACTGGATGGGGAGGGCTGAGCAGTTTTGCCTCACTGATGCAGGATGATTACACTAGGCTGGGGAGCTGAGGCTCGCTTTGTTGTGCAGCCAGCTTGCAGGGGGTCCTATGAGCTCTGGCAGAGGCCGATAATACAGATAAAGGTTTCATATTGGAGGTACAGACAGGGCTGCCAGGCTCTTTTTTTTTTTTTTTTCTTCAACCAAATTGGGCTAATGTGAGGGTGCAAAAAGCAATGGTTTTTGTTTTCATTTTGTTTTGTTTTTGTCTTTTTTAAAGCAAGTTTAAAGCAATTTAAAGCAAACAACTGGAATTAAATCTCATCAATTTCTGCAAACATAGGCTATGGCAAACAAAGGGAATGAGTAAGACTAAGTGTAAGTACAGCCAGTGTATCTATGATGTACAGAACCATTTCTACTGTAAAATATATTGCAAAGATTAGAAGAGGGAAAGGGGAATTATGCAATGGAAAATGGCTACAATAAAAAAGCAGATTGCAGATACTGCAAAGTAATGTGTGTACGCCATGGTGAACTTGTTTCCTATGCAATCACCAAAACTGCAAATAAGAAGAAAATTGTGTGTTTCTTTTCCAGTGCCTGAACCCTTGGAGCTAGTTTCAGCCTATTTTGTGTGGTTTTTGAGATAGTTGGGCTGTAAATATTGCTGAGACCTGGCAACCCTGGGCACGGTGGAGAAATATAAAAGCTTACATATCATTTGCAGCATGATGCATTGATATATTGATATACTGATATATTGGATGTTTGAGTTTTTTTTTTTTTTTTAACAATCTGATCTATTAGCACAGTTTCGTTTTCATAATGCTAACTGGTCTCTGCTGTCTTTCTTTCTTTCATTATTAGCAAAGTTGGCATTTCTAACTCAAGTCCTCTTCCTGCTGTTTAAGGCTGTAAATGATATGTGCACCTCTGCTTTAATGCTTTTGTCTTGGCATGGGAAAGACAGCCCATCCCAGGGTGCTCAGTGCACTGAAAGCCCTGGTCTCTCTGCCTCCCTGACCTGCGTCTTTGTCCTTCCATGGAGGCAGGGGAGCTCTCACAGCCTGATGGCATACTACTGGACGTTCACTGGTGAACAACGCACTCCTGAGGAACTCATACCATGGGAATCCAGCCTGTACAATTAAACGCCATGGCCATTGTGCTTCAGAGCACTATTACTGCTTCACCCAGGAGAACAAGATAAGCTTTGTTCTGCTCAGAGTTAAAAACAAGTAAGAGATCAGACAGATCTATCCTCGTTTCTCTTAGCACATGCTTCTTCTGCTTCCAACCAAGGCCGACCTAGGCTTACATGCTGGAAGGTGTTGCAGTGAAATGAAGGCAGCTGGGAGTTCTGCAAGAAAGCAACGCAGTACACATGGCTAAGCTTCAGAAGAAAAAAAATGCACTCTGCATTTATACTACAGGAGGAATAATATTCAAAGTATAGGGCTGGGAGGTGTAAAAGCGAAATCAGACACCAGCTACGGTACATTCCCATGCACAGTGTAATCTGAGCTGTTTTTAAGGGACTGGAGTTTTTAGTATAGAAATACACCATTCTGTTTATGTATTTAAATGAAGTAGTGGCAAAGGAAATATTTTATAGTGAATTCTTTGGTGTGGCTGAACTTTTAGCACAAAGTCTAATGCATAGATCAGGTTTATGTGAGCTGATTAAAAAGACAAAAAAACAAAACAAGGGTGTTGACTTACCTATGATGTAGTTTACCCAGGTAACAAGATCTTTTTGATTAGTAAGAATTAGATCTTTTTGAATAGTAAGAGTTTGCAAAATAATTAAAACAACTGTGCCGTGGGTTCTCTATGGTAGCTGCGGTAACTATCACTCTCCTTGGCGCCGACAGGATTTACAGCTCTTACTAATGCCTGGATAATGCCTGGGAAGATTTATACAATCCTAACTGATATTGAAAATGTTATAGAGCCCAGACAGATATGTATGGTATAATAATAGATTTCATAGATTTGTTGTCTTGAAACATCTTTCAATCATCAGAGCCCCACGCTATAAGAATTTCCCAGATTAAATTTGGGTTACGCTCATAATTCAGAGCCCTAACCAATGATCCTGACTCTAGGAACATGGAATCTCGCAGAATTCCTCAAGAACAGACATGACTTCAGATCAGTATATTCTATCATTGAATCAAATGAAATAACTACACTGATTGAAGGGTTTAAGCAAACGTGCATTCATTCCATTTCCATTCATTGTATCATAATGTGCTGTGCAGCGTAGGCTATAAGGTTAAATAGCTTCAGTTGATGGATAAAAAAATAACAAAATAACAACAAAAAACCTCATCATGGTAAAGTTTGCATTAGACAGTTGTTCTGCTGCATTTTTGAGAATGAGAGAAAAAAAAATAGCATAGCTAGCTAACCTAGATTTGAGATGGGCATTTAGCCAGATAGCATTTAGCAGTAGCTAATTTAATACAAACCCCGCTGTTGGGTCTAATAGCTACATACAGCCTATGTAAAAGGAAGGCAAGTAACAGGTTTTACATTTTATTCTAAATTTTTTAGGAACATTATGTTGGCATTATGTGACTAGATGTGTTTAAAATATTCGGTTAAGCCACAAGACCAAATTTGACTCAAATGCAGTGTATTAATGTACAATTAGAATGACTGTCAACTGCCCTATTCAGATGATATTAGTTTCTCAGTCTGATGTCTGTAATTTTTTTTTTTTTTTGCACATCTCTTTTAATGCTATAATTGGTATTGAAATCATAATCATGGCATCATGACAACCCTACCACTGACACTGAGTAATAAGAGTTTGGGGAAACAACTTGTGGTTGGGTAATTGAGGGAACTCCCTTATAGAGGGTAGGAGTATGACTGTACTCTAGTGCCCTACGACACTGCTGCCTGGCTTCACCTCCTTCCATAGGACTTTGCTATGTGCTGTGGATGTGTTTGGTTAGCAGTTGGTCCTAGTCCTACCTTGAGCTCACTCTCATTACATGCAGTCAATCAGCAATGCCTCTGTCTAGCTACAAAGGGCTCATGTTTCTTTACGTGGGCAGTGGAAGTTTCAAGTAGAGCAGGTGAGCATTAGAAGCCGCTTGGCCCTGTTACTCCGGTCTTGCTGCTTTGTCTACATTTGAGCCGCAGCTTTGTGTCCTGATCTCTAAATCAGCCAACAGCCCAGAGCACACGCATCCCAGGCCAGCCAAATCCCAATCCCCACAATTTGTTCAATTATGGGAACTGGGGCTCAACTTTCTTCTGAGGAATCCACAGTTTCCAGTCGAATAGGAAACTGTCGGGTGATTTTTGGCCAAGCAGCATATAGGCATAATCCAGTGGGCAACAGGGTGGGAGGGAAGAGACAGTTTTCAGATGGGGAGAGAGGGAGGGCCTGACTCCAGAGGAGAGGCATAGCTCCAAAACTGGTGCCCCAAAGGAGCTGTGAACAGCCAGGGACCAGACGTTGCCATACTAGTGTTGGTGTCGACAGTAAGACTAAGCGCACACACGCTTGCACGGTCCACTTTAACGTTCACACATGGCGTGAGCCAAGAGGCTTTTTCCAAGAATACCAATTAGACCCATTTTTGAAAATGTACTTCAGGGAGAAAAAAAAATCCATCTGTTTCTTGTTCATTTCCTTTCTGCTTCCATGACAGTCATAAAAGGAATTAGTGATTGCATTCATAATTGAATAAAGTGAGCTATTATAACGGAGACTATAAAGCTACTTCAGCAAATTTTATGGACTATATAGATAAAGATCCTAATCAAAATAGCTGTATATTTCACTCTTTTAAGACCTTTAAATATCTTAAAACATCAGCTCTTTACTATTGATTGTATCAACATCTATAAAGAACACCACCAAATCACACTGTCTCAGAAGTCACAGATTTAGACACAGAGGCTCTAAATTTATGTTGTTGTTGTTTTTTTTTTTGTATAGTCCACTCCACTGTAGACACTACAGGCCTGTATAGTCTGTGATTTACCAGCCTACCAACTGATTCTCAACATGTCAAGTAATGTTTATCTTTCAACAACATGTCAAAGATTTGAAATCGTAACAGGACTAGAGACAAGCTGATAGTCTATGCATTAACTACTAAACACTAAAAGCTATAAACTCCATATTGTGGATAGCCTACTTCATTTTCTCAGTCGAACAGAAGTGGTCACTAACTATTTGATGCATAGTCGTGTGGCTGTGAATTACCCAGTGTTATTGCACATATGATGGGAGACTCCACTTCTTCTTTCTGAAGAACAAGCTGAGTGGTTCAAAAAGTGGCCGTAGATATCCCTTTTGACAGCACGGCTTCATGAAAGCGTCTTTGCCTTTCCCATATTCTCCAAGACAAAAGAATGGCTAAATTCCCCATTCTCTTTCTCAGAGGAGGAATCCCCTAACACGTCCCTGGTGCAACCACCAGTCTGCTGGCTTTCCTTTTTCTATCAAATGAATTACATTGACTAGATAGAAACACCATGCTGTCTGTATGGTAAATTGCATGGCCTTATAGAATTTGAATTTTGGACTTTTTTAAACAAGGACGGGCTTCCTATTTCAAAAGAGCTGATTTGTTTATGCATCTCAGACATGTATGCATTAATATATGTATATGCATGCTCCCTGCTCTCTTTTCTTTTTATCCTCTTGCTTCTCTGTGTTTTCCAGCAGAGAGCTTGCTTAAGAGAAGTGGTGGCAGCAGCGACATTGGAGGTTCCCAGGGTAGATTTACGGTGAGAACCCGTCCTGAGAACAAACAGACAGGAAGGGGCTCTTGATGCACCTAGAATACTAATCACCAAACACCCACACACACACACACACACACTACTTCTCTCAGGGCAGCTGATTGCTAAAATCTTAACTTCAAGGGAGAACACTCACTCACCTGTTTGAGATTGGAGGTGTCTGTGCTTGCCTTTTCCACCATAGGCAATTACAAACATGGTATGTAGAAATAAATGCAGCATTTTGGCTGTAGTTACTGAGGTAATGATGGTACTGGAGAGTGCTGCTTGTGGTTGATAGCTACATTCTGCTATTGGAAAGTGGGCAAAAGTGATGGCACTGAAAGGAAACCTTGTGGTTGTTCATAAATAACCTTGCAGGCCCAGGTACCTGCCCCAAATCAGCCAAAGTCTGAGTTCACTTGTGTGTGTGTGTGTGTGTGTGTGTGTGTGTGTGTGGGTGGAGCACTCAGCTTGCATAGGCTTTCAAGCATTGAGTATTCTTGATGGGGTTTTAGATTTGTAGGGAGCAGGGAGAGAATAAAACTATGGACTGTCTATGAATCTCGGGGGAATGGTTTGGGAAAAACTGAGCTAGTATTTATGCCAAGGTCATATGCAAGGTCATCATTGCGCTTGCTGATCCTGTCTAATCCCACTACCACTTTCTCAACTTTTATAATCCTATTCTCTGGAGACATAATGAGTCAAGATTAGCATGTGGTGAACACTGATGGTGCCTCCTGCTCCTCTGTCTTTAGTGGGAGAGAAGTAGATCAGCTGCCAAGAGGACATGATTAATGGTTGTCTCTTGGTAAACCACACCAAAGCCAGCCTTAAGAAGTCGATACACCAAATGCAGGGATGTACAGAAAATCCAAACTTCAAGAGCCTGCCCACCTAATTTCAAACTGCCTACATATCCAGACCTGCCCAGCTTCCAGCAAGCCAATAAGACTTTCCCACACAGACTAACTCAAAACTCAAAATGTTTACCATATTAAGCTCTTCAACTTTATGGAACTTCATTTTGATGGTGCACATCACAAATTTGTCCTGCTTGCTGGCACCATAGAGGTTTTTACTTTGCATTCTTAATAAAACCCTGAAAAATATCATTTTAGTGTGCATTCGCACTTATCACTTCTTGCCACCTTGATGGTTCAGCAGCAGTGGGGGTAGATTGTGGCGGCACGGGCTATCACAATGTCTCCTGGACATGAGCACACAGCTTAATTCGCTGGCAAAATACAGACTACTGTGACCTTTTTCCAGCCCTTTGGCTTGCAGCTGCCAGTGAAGTCGTTCAGGAGAAAAAGGGAGTGGAAAAAAGAGTCCAAGAAGTGATTGACTGAACAGTTCAATAACTGAGGGCTATTTGGTGGTTGCTGTGTGTGAAGAAACATTGGTGTTATTAAAATTAATGAGATATGGGTGGAGACACATTGACACAATCAACTCTCTGAAGGAGGAGTTCCTCTGCTATGATATGCTGTTATGTGAAAAATGTTTTCTTAGTGAGGCAGTGTCTTTCAGAGCAAACACAAACCTTTGTCAAATATATTCTACCACAGAACCACCAGTTTACTTGAACTGTCCCTTGGACTGTGGCTCAGACAACAAAGGACTTAGTGGTGGATGTTCTGTGGTCATTATGTCATGCTGTTCAGCACTGGTTTATGGAAACAGCCACCGATGCTCTGTTCAAAAGTGTAGACATGTTGAATTGTATTTGTATCTTTTTTTTTTCTCTCAGCCACCATTCTTGGACCAACATCATTAATGACCTTCACATTTTTTCTGACTGGATATAGGGAAGTGGATGTATGGCACCAGTAAAGTTGCTTACAGTCTGCACTAGGCACTAGGGACTTCGTGGAGTAGCCGTCCATTGAAAATAAGCCTAATTATTTAGCATGGTGTGGGTGCAAGTGGTGGCCCCATTCCTCATCTGCAATCCCAATTCTGTATGCAACACAGTTCAGACTCTTTCTCTCTCCCTCACACACACACACATACACAGCCCCTCCTCTTCATTACAGCATGGTTGCATACTAATGGCATGTTCCAGGATGGCTTGACTCGGTCTTTCCGAGTAAGTGACAGGATTAGGACACAGCAAATATGAATTCTGAACATTTCATGATGATTGTGCCAATAAATCATTCTGTCTAAACAATTACAGTGCAAATATTTATGCTACGTAAATGAGGGCAACGATGTGGGTAAAGAAATCAGTTTATTGAGCCCAAGATGAGGAAAGCACAAAGCCCATTACAAAACTCCTGGTTATCTGCATGTCATAACATGTTAAAGCATTGAATATACAAATCCCCAAGGAGACCACTGACCCTTAGATATAATCCAGAGATTTCTCTCCATGTCTTACTGAAGACCTGGAACAAAACTCTAGGCCTTTACAGGGTAAAAAATAAAGAATCTGCAGCAGGAGATGAAGCCAATTTTCTGAAATACTAAAAATTCTAGATGTTCTGTGCTTTCCACAGTGATATACCTAAGTTATGTTTTATGTATAAAACATTTTAAGACTGACCTTGTGTTTTGTAATATGTTATTTCTGGCAAAAAAAAAGATTATGCATTCCAAAAAAAAAAGTAACCACCATAGAAACAAAACTCTTTTAACTAAGTATTCTTTTTATGAAACATGAGATAAAAACTGGTGATTGTATTTTTGTAATTTATGAAGTTCCATTTGCTCAGAGGAAGCTGAAGCTGTCTAGGAAGACCCAGGGGAAGTCCCTCCTCCATGAGAAATAAAGCTTCAACTGCCACCACATGCTAGTTCATGTGCGCTGCCTGGAATGTGATAATGACCAAGCAACATCCTGAAAATCCCCAGCATGCTGACAGCAATAATCTCCTTTGCTGTGCCACTGTTTAGAGTTGGAGTGGCTGAATACTGTGGCCTTAATTCTATTTATTTATATTTTCTAACCCCACTTTCTCCTTCAGATGAGTACATGCATGGGGGGCTGGAACGGGTAAGTGAGCATTCTATTGGGGTCTTAGTTTGGCTAATCTCCCCCATGTGAAAGCACAGGGAGCTTTTGCTGCCATGGAATGCCACCTCCCCTCGTGTCACAGGGGACTAAAAGACACAGATGCTTAAACGACTGGGGGGCCAGGCAACAAGACACGCCTCCAAAAAAGCACTGCTCCAGTCAGCCTAGGGGTGTGAGAGAAAAAAAGTTCTCAGGTTCACTGGCATCATGAACATCATTATCACCTATTCTCCTCCTCCTCCTTTGCTCTATGCATTTCGAGAGACTTCCCCCTTCCTCCATATCTTTTTGCATTTTGTTACATCAACATTGATTGATAATTTATACTTGGGTTTTATTAATTTCTTTTGCCTGAGCTTACACAGTACAATTTTACACATGATTTTGCTCTCATCAAATTAAAATTTTACACTTTTAAATAATTTTTTATTAGTCGTGGCCAAATCACATGTAAATTTGCTGGTAAATTTCATGCGAATTACAGTGTGAAAGTGCAAACAATGACAATAAATGTGTTCCACTGTGCTGCTGGAGCTCATAATGAATTTTAGACGTTATAGATTTTAATCAGAAGTTGTGTCTACTGTGAAGTGAGCAGTGTCATGAAGACTAGTTAGTATGGTCAGTCCCAGATACGAATACACATCTAGCCAAGAACACAATGATGTCTTGGTTGCTAATAGGGAAGACTTTGACACAACTTCGTTTTGGATCACTGTTAAAACAGGTTGGTAACATTTCACTTTTTATAGTTTTAATCAAGTTATTTAGTCAGTTGCTAACAGTAATCAGTTGTGTGTTATTGGCATCCCAAACAACATCCCAAAATGTTCGGTTTTGTTGATTAATCATGGGAGGAAAGCATGAATTTTAGTTGAATGTGCTTGCTTAGAATGTGGAGATAAAAAAAATAATTCAATACCAAGAGGGATGCTGCCTTAAAACACTGACAGGGTTAAATCAAGCATTATACTCTAGGATGGCTGAAAGTAGCAGATGATCACAAATCATTGTTGTACCAGTGTCTACACAAATAATAAACAAGGTGGTTGTGACAGAAATTGCGTGAACCATGTCGATGTATGTGTGCTATCTGGGGTTAAAATCGTTGCTATCGTTAGCGTGGTGTGGTTGCTTGGTAACTATAATCATGTGCTATAGGCTATGAAAGAAAAAAAAAGATCACAAAAACACCCAGGTAAAGGACACTGTACTAATTGAACAGTGGCCATGTTGTCTCCAACACATGTTGAGCACATTTATGTTGTACGATGTAGTTTTCAGCGTCTCCTTGACAGACAGCTCATTCAGTGTAAGCTGTTATCAAGTGAAAAGACGTAAGGTTGGTCTTTAATATGCCGTTTTCAGAGTCAGTGTATTTAGCGGGTTTACAAACAAGCCTACAGTGGCAACCTACTGACTTTACATGTGGCATGACCGAATGATCATCTGAATGATCCTATGTAGGCCAGGATGGGGATTTACTGACATCTGGACTGGTTCTGCTCCACTTTTAGAGAAAATCAACAACTCATCTGTTATGCTATTGCAACTAAATTATTAGAAATGAAGTTATTTAATATCAGTTCCGATCTATACATAGAGTTTATGAAATTCGAAGCAGCACATGCCCCCTTAGTTGAATGGATATGATGTCCAGGTCCTAGGAATCACGTGGATCCGTTTATGGAACCTCTCTGTCCTCTGCAGTCTCTGTACCCTTGCTGCACATCTGTTCCCCAGTCTCTCTGTGTACACATTGTGTTCCGGTGAGTTCCAGGACAGAAGAGGGGAGGGGAGCAGCAGGGAGCAGGGAGGCAGCAACACATAACATAACATAATCTCCTGAGGGTGAAGCGTCATCTGGGAAACATTGCTTTCTTTCCCTTTTCCCCTTTTTTCTGTGTATGTAGTATGGCTCATTGGTGGCTTCATTTTCACCCCTGAGCAACTGGGTTTGGCCTGCTTTGTCTATTTGTCTTCTCATCTGTCTTCCGTTCATTTTCTGACATCCCTTGTGTGGTTCCAGAGATATTATTTTCTTCCACATCTTTTACATATTGCCTTCATTCATGGATGCAAGAAAGTAGAAAAGTGGTGAGAAAGCACCATGAAAGATGCCACCAAATAGACTCTGTTTTAATTCTATCACTGAGAAAAGTCCTAGAACACACTGTGCTTTAGTGTGTGTTTGGAGGCTATGTTTACAGGTACCCTGTTTTTTTTCCTGCACTTTTTTCTTTTAACGTGATTTACCATTTTTTGTCCTTCCTTCACTTTTATATGTGTAAAGTGACATAAATGACATCTCATGAGTGGAACTCGGATGGCCTTGTCTGTTTAAAAAGAGCTGAGATGGGAGAGTGCAACCTCTTCTCTCATGCTTTTCTCCTCCCATGCTGCTTTCACTTACCATCTCCTCCTTCTCCTCCTCCTCCCTTGCTTTAATTAAAGAAACAATCATCGTTTGCATTACAATGGGAGCTGAGACCATTCGCCATTAGTGACCCGTTTGGCATGGGAGTGGCGGTTCTCCCATTAGCTAGGAACAGGCAGAAAGAGAAAACCCAGGACCTGGAGCTGGTTTAATGCCATTGTATGATAAGCATCGGCCCACTAAATCTGGCCAGGCCAAATCCCTCTGGAGAGGGGCTGAGTGCCGAGCTGAGAGGAGGCGAGAGAGAGAAAGAGAGAGAGAGAGAGAGCTGAGCTGAGTAGGTCTGGGCTGGCTCTCACTCTCATACTCCCCCCCACCCACCCCCCCAGCACACAAACTCTCAGCTGTCCCACTCCACAATAGGTTGAGCATCTTTTGTGGCATTAACGGTTTGTAGGAGCGAGAGAACAATGTATGAGAAGTGAGGAGCACAGAGTTCCCACACATAGGCCTGACGTCCTTGCAAACACACACACACACCCGAACACACCATCAGAGACAGCGACTTGTGGACAGATCCAAGTGTCCCTCTGTGTGTTCGCTTCTATTAAAAACACTTTACACACATCAGTATGTTTATATATTTATACAGTCACACTTAATAGCATGCGCATAATTTTCAGCCCCTTCCTTACACAAAAGGTTGACCAACAAGTCACGTAAGCATTCAGAAACATCCACAAAAACACACACATAGCACACGTGTATTCATTCTGATGTGAAGTTGGATGGATTTCTGTTTGGTCATGATTAATTTGTCATGTCTTTTAATAGGAGAAATCGGGAGACAGGAATGGGACAGAGAGAGAGAGAGAGAGAGAGAGAGATAGAAATAAATAAATAAATAGTTCAACTAACCATTCAGGCACATTTATCTTTTTTTTTTTTTAAATGACCAAGAAAGCTATTGAAAACATCTGATTGATAGGCAGGTATGAAAACCATTTGTTTAAATACTGTACTTAAGTATTAATTTTGAAGGTTTGTATTTTACTTAGGTATTATTGATGCTTGTACTTTTATACTTATACTTGTAATCCTACTTTTTATGTTCTACTTCTCCTTGTATTTTCATTTTGACCTTCAAACTACTTATTAAATATTTCAAAAGCTATGAGATATTGTTCTTGCCCAGTTACTATGGCAATCAGTTGTGTTCTTGTGTTTTTTTTTTCCCCAATACTGCACAAAACTCTGATACTTGGTCCTTGAGCTAGTAGGATGTTCTCTTTTGCTGGAACTGTTCATTCAGGATAACGTGTCTGCTTGATCTCTCATGTAAAAACAAAATGAAAATTCACTTAAAATGTTGAGCTTAAAATTTGGTCAGTTTGCTAGCTAGTTTTATTTTTGTTGCTAATGCCACCTCATTCACTCCAACAGGGTTAATAAACATTAACTATCCAGCAAGGCAAATTCTAGGTTTGTCTTATTTGATGAGATAAATAAAAATTAATGTTCATTTCTGATCAGGTAAAAAAATTTTCTTTTACTCGTGAATATATATTAGGATTTTTGGGTCCATATTTTGAACTGACTAAGGTTTTGATACCCGTACTTTTACTTAATTACAGTTTCTCTGTACTTTTTCTACCCTTTTTTGCCATTGACAGAGAAGAGACGATATATTCAGCACTGCTTGTAAGTTCTCCTTTAAAATTTGTCAATATAATAAGGAGGCAAAATTGACTGTAGTTGTCAGTGTATGCAGTATGCTGATATCATATGATGAGTATGAGGTCATACGGCTATGATTCACTGCTAGTCAACAAATGAGCCATTTCATTGGTTTTCAGTCTTTTGGAAATAATTTAGAAGACGAAGAAGAAGCCGTTATTTGTCCCATGTACATTACAGCACAATGAAATTCTTTTCTTTGCATATCCCATCTTGTTCGGGAGCTGGGGTCAGAGCCATGATATAGCACCTCTGGAGCAGAGAGGGTTAAGGGCCTTGCTCAAGGGCCCAACAGTGGCAGCTTGGCGGTGCTGCTGCTATACAGAAGTTGTCAGCCCAGCTCTACATCATCCATCGATGATGAATCAATGCTGACTTCTGCCTAGATATTATTTCAAAAGCTCATAGTACACATAGAACAGGATGAGCTATAGCTAGAGCTATACAAATGACCATGATAAACCATCAATATATTCACCTTACAGCCTATAGAAGTTCACTGAAGCCAATAGGAAGACACTATAGGAGTTCCCCAGGGGTCAGCTTTTGTTATCGTGTTCACTCTACATATTAAATAACTGGGATCACTTATCAGATCACTTACCACTGCTATACTGATAACACAACATAACTTTACTTCTCTTTTCTTCTGTACATCTCCCAAGTCTCACAGACTGCCTCTCTGGCATCTCTTCCTGAATAGAGACTCATCATCTGAAGATGAACCATGGGAAAACAGAACAAATCTACCTTCTGGCTAAACATTCCCCTATGCTGGATCTCTCCATCACCACTGACTCCACCACAGTCCATGTGGTACACATTGCTAAGAAATTGTCGGCTCACTTTCTAAAGACCTACTTCTTTTCTCTGAACTTTCTTTTTGCATTTGTTACTTAAAGGTTTACTAAACTTCTTTGTATTTTTTAACTTATGTATGTACTTAGTTATTCATCTATAATTGAAGTTGTATTTTTTTATCAACTAGACCACTTGTAGCACTTGTACAAACCATCATAGTCTTTAGTCTTTCAGTTTTCTGTATTGTCATGCCTTCAAGCTGCACATTTTGTAAGTTTTTAAGTTGTGTTTTGTAAGTTGTGCTGCCTAAGGACATCTGCAAAATACCTAAATGTAAATATTTTAAGACATGCTTCATTGACAGCCCAAAAATTATGAGGTTACCCACATTTAAAAGAATGCCAATTTCAGAACCAGACCCTCTTGGACTCCTTAATTAGAGATTCCTTATAAAGAATGCTTTCATTTTTAGACTCTTGATAAGGAAATGCTTCAATATAGACTATTTTCAATTATGCATTAAGGCAAGTCTGCAAAATAGTTATGTTTACCACAAGAATATTAAAAAGCCATCTCTTTAAAAACATCAACTAAGGAATTTGACTTTTTGGTCATAAGAAAAGCATGACTGAACATCGTTGAGATTTGACCACATCACCCATATCTTCTCCACACTCCATTGGCTCCCAGTAAAATATCACATTCATTATAAAATACTACTAATAACCTGTAAATACTGAATGGTCTCATACCACAGTACCTGAGTGAACTTTTGGTCTTTTATGATCTGCCATGCCTGCTTCAATCAAAAGGTGCCGGCTCTTTTTTGGTACCTAGAATAATGAAGACTATAGCAAGGTGCAGAGATTTTTCTTACAAAGCACAGTCTCAATCTTTAAGTCTAGGCTGAAAATCCATTTGTTTAGTCAAGCCTTTTGTTAATAGTTTTTCTCCTTGGTAGAGGCACTGATCTAGAGGGTTCATGGGCATAGATTGTTTTGGTAAACTGAGATGTTTGGATGCTGTGGCCCCCTCACTCTCAAATGTTCACTCAGGTTTGCTGATGGTGAAGTGGCTGACCGCTTTATATCCCAGGGTGCCTTCGTGTCTGTGTTAACTTCTGGCTTTTGGTTATTCTGTCATAGCTAGTCTTGCCAGAGTCCCTTCTTGCACTCTGCTTAAACCATTACAGGATGAGAGCATACCTAATAATGTGTTCTCTCTCTTTCTCTGTCAAGCTACATATTACTCCTGCTGCCTGATGAGATGCCTGCCCTCTGGACCTGCCTGATCCATCCTGAAGCTCTACTTCTGCTTCGAGCCTCTTTCACCCTCCTTCCCTGCTGTTGAGGATGGCCCCACATCGCTAGCCTCAAGTTCAAAGTGAGATTGCTATGGATAGTAACACGTGAATACGCCAAAGATGGCTGTGGATATTCTTCCTTGGATAGCCTAAGACTGCAATTGCTAAAAACAGTTTACTCTCGAGTCCCTGAACCATTGAACAGTGGATAAGTAGAGTTAAAACTCTAATAAAATCAAAAATGACCCTGATGCTCATACTCAAGATCTTTTCAACACATATAGTACTATGTTACTCTATAGTGACTCTATAGATGAATAGAAATTGAATTAAGTGATCTGTCTCCACTGCTATTTAAAATACGTTGAGTATGTCAGTATTTTAAATTTTTGAGTGACTAGAAATGTGCATTGAGATGTTTTTGTTGTCTAAGTGCTTCCTCAGGCTGTGCACTTCACTTCCCCCGTTCAGCACACACACATACCTCCCTGCTCTCTATCACCCAGTTTAGTGGTGTGTATTGCTGTCACACATTCCCACACTCTATTATCCCATACCCTGTCGACTCTAATCCCAAGGCAAATCCATATTGATTTTTAGCCACCTGTGCTAGCCAGGCGCCTTACTGTTAGGCTGACCCTGCTGCTCACAACCTCCTACCGTCTCCGGGGCAACTGTCACATGGAGCAATGTGCGGTCCATTTGTCAGCAATTGTCAACATTTAGTGAGGCAGTGATGTGTGTTCTGAGAGGGATGGTGTTGGATGTGCCAGGAATGGGTGCTGGGGAGCACTTCCTCTAGCCAAATACCACCCCCCTGCCTCCCAAACACACACACATCCTCTGGAAGAAAGCCTTGGGCTTTAGGCCACAGCATCTATATGTGTCTTAATCAGCCCTGCTAATGTGTGTGTATACTTGCATGCAATTTCTAGATGTATGGCTGCACCTGAATTGAACATCCATAATTTTACCAGGCCATGGTTTGCTGTATTTCCTCAAATGTATGTTCTCACACTTTCTTCCAATCCAACTACCTCAACTCTTGCGCCTGCTGTCTCACTGACAATGAGATTCTCATGGATTGTTACAGTGTGTTAGCTTCATTTGTTTCCCTTTCCTATTCCCAGAAGCATGCATAAACTGTGCTTAAAATATGTATATATATATATACTTAAGTATTATTTTAGCATATTTATACTTTAGTTGAGAATTACTGTAACTGAATATTTGTACTCTTACTTACATTTCCAAGGGAAAAAAAAAACTTTTTACTTTTTATTTAGACCTTCAAAGTACTCGTTATAAATCGCAAGTGAAATTCTACTTATTGGTAAATATTACGATATTTTATTTCTGATTAATTCACAGGTAAACTCAGAGTTTGAATGATGTTTTCAGTAAAAAAAAACAGCATTAAGTTTTAGATAAGTAATAAAAGTAAATTTTTACATTTTTACTATTTTACTTTTTAATACTCGGGTACATAATGGTAAAAGTAACTTTTAGGTAAAGGTTAAAGGTAGTAACTTTTTGACTTTAACTTGAGTACATTTTTGGTTGGACATTTTTAATTCTGTAAGATGTTGACATATTAACTATACATTCATTTAAGTATAATTTCTCAGTACTTTTTCCACCCCTGGCTCCACTATTCCTGTTCTATCTGTATCTGTAGTTGATTGTAGTATCTGTTGTATTTGGTATTCAACTTATTTTTCCCCTGTTATTTATTTGTATATAGTTTGTATACAAAAATTGGGAATCTTGACATTATTATCTGGGTAGGGTGCAATTGAGGTCATCATAAGCTCTAGGAGGACCAGATGAGGGCTTTTCCACCAGGGAGAGTGCTACTGGTCTGCTCACTGGGATCCATTTTTATTCTACTTTAATAAGGGTTGTTTAAATGCTCTGAGTAAGAAATGACATTTTCAAGAATGGACGGTTATCAATACAAAGAAAAACAAGGGCCTGGTCTAGGGTTTCACATGGCATCTGATGTAAAGGAATGTTTGAGATTATTGTACTCTCTCAGGCCAAATCTGTTGTAAATTACCCATCAAGAAGCACTCTATCCATTATTCCTAGCTCCTTCTGCATACACATTGGTAAGTGTGTCATTAATTCATTTCAAATAAGCACTCTCAAACTTCACACCTTTTCAGAACTCAAGCTTATGACACCTCCAAAGTTTGCAGCAATGGCTAGTTTGCGAACATTGCCTTCTTGAGCCTGAAATTAACACTTAAAAACTTCAGGCCCCTTGCAAAAACAAACCTCAATAAATCCCCCTGAGCACATTGCGCTCAAAGAAGCAGAGTTTTCTGAAAGGTGCCACTCTTCCGTTGATCCGCTGGCAATTTATCAACGGCAAAAGAAGCATTTCAGCAGTAGGAGCAGACACAAGTGATGCCCTTCATTAGCTGCCAGAGCAAAAGTGTTGACTTGGACATGATGCCAGGTGCTTTTAGCAATTATGAAAATATGACTGGTTTGCTGTATATATGAGTGTTTTTCACGGAAGGTGGGAGCCAGAGTCAGCACCCCCTGGTAGCCCAGCTCCACTTTTTGAGGATAAGTCCTTCACCTCTTCAGCCAACGTGGCGGCAGAAAGTATGTGTGGAGGGAATGCACTCCAAATCATGTTTGAGGAATCAGCGGGTGTAAACAGAGCCAGCAAAATGGCTGGGCCCATATGGAAGAGATCAACTCAGAATTGGTCGTGTGATGTCCAGCAAATGGGCCTCGAGGTGATCTTCCAGGATATCTCTCTCCAATAATAATGCTTTAGGAGAGATTGGTACAAAAGGCTTTTGGTGTAACTCAGTACTGTCCAGAGAGGACTGGACATTGCCACTTTTTTATGATTCTAGGGACTACTTGGAACTCAGAAGGCTAGGATTCAGTCTGAGTTTGAGTTGCAGTTATCAATCACCTCCAGAAGAATCACCTTTTCTATATGTCCCTCTACTACATAACATAAATGAATGACTGGCCACAAGACGAGACAGAAAGAAAAGAAAAGCAGGGTTAGACTCATGAATAGGGAATGATTAGAGTTAGCACTGCAATTAATGAAGCTTGGCATGACTGGCTTCGACTATGTAATTTGGCATGTCTATCAATCTATGAAAAGTATACAAATACTGTTGAATATAAATAAGGATATATATTGAATTCAAGTATAGCATCTCTGTTTGCTAGTATATGCCAGGCCTGGCAGAGTGATTTCTCTGACTGGGCACAATAGGTCGACCTCCCCACAATGCTGCCCAGTCAATGATGGATGAGATCTCTTTACCACTGGCTGGGGAGCCCCAATCAATCACAGCCTGATGATCTAGCTGACTGCTGCTCCTCTCTGACAGTGCCCTAGGTTAAGAGATCAGTCAGGAACACTTCAGCCACTGATTAACTTGCAGTAGTGTGCTAATGTCATTACATCAAGTGTGTCTTATTATACACATGAACAAGGATTATAGTACATTTCACATTATTTGATTTCTTGCATGTTCTTCAATGTGGTAATGACAACCGATTTAATTTGATGTGCACAGGTTACACTGTAAAGTACAATATCTATTTGGTTAAAATAGTTAGATAATAAACCGCCATTGTTGTAGTACTTTTAGATTTAAAAAATCCAATGACGTGTGTTTTCTTTTCATTCTATACTAACCTCAACCTAACAGAGATATAGCTTAATGGTATTTCTAGACCTTTAATTACTGAACTAGAATGAGGATATGTTTATCATAGACTACTTCTATAAGTCACTCTGGGTAAGAGCATCTGCTACATGCACTTGACATAAACGTGAGAGCAGATTAGGAACAAAATCTTACTGTGCTCATCAGCTCTAAGAATAGTATATATTTATATTTTTGTATTTGCTATTGATTTCAGGCACATACATAATATATTTAAAACATTTTCAATTACTTTGTAGAAGTAATTGAAAATGTTTTAAATATATTATGTATGTATTATGTAGTCAAAATCAGGACTAGATAAACTGTTTAAAAGCTGTGAAGTGAGTATAAGCCTTTATTACATCTGGGAGGTATTATTGAAATGCACTGTTGTTCCAACATGGTTTTGAGTTATCTCCATCTTATTAACATACAGTTGACCACATTAGACCTGTTTTATTCACCCTGTGCTGGCTACCAATTACATTTGGTATTAATTACAAATCTTGTTACTAACAAAAAGCAATATGTAGTTTAGCATACAGCATTTAATCGGACATGCGACTATTTATTAAGGTCACAAGATTCAGGTGTGATGTCAAATTTCTAAAAGATATCTAATGATTTTTTAATTGTTTAGCTTTTAATTGGGGTCCAACTTTATTAACACATTGATTGTGTTTTTTAACTTCATTTGTCTGTTATTATTGTAAAATTTTATAAGAATCTTAATTTTTTTATTTCCTATTATCTTTTTTTCACTTTCGTTTAGTTGTGTTCATATTATTTTGTCTATTTTACTGTTTCTCTTGTCTATTTTAGATTCTTTTGCTCTTATAATGATCAAAACAGGCAAAATAAGTATGAAAAGTCCTCAGCTCCTGCACCATACAGTGTGAGCGGATGGGGAAGTTACTGAAACAGTGTTGTCCTGCCTTGTGATGTTCTTCTCCATAACCATCTCCAGGGTTTGCCACCCGCTGATAGATTCCGGACTGTGTCTCAAGGGATGCATGCGGTTAAAACGAATGAGCCTTGCACAACTTTCTGAAGCAAATTGAACCAAGATGGAACTGGGGATGGCTCAGTGGAACCAGTGCTGTTGTCTGTTGGTTGGCCATGGTGACAGCTGTCAGTCAAAATGACAAATGGTGGGGCTAATGAGAGGAGGCATCTTGAGGTTTCTAATGAGCAAAGCCACCAGCAGGATGAGTAAGCAGTGCATGTGGACTTTCATAGAGATGGTGCCATAGAGGCAATATTTTTTCCCCCTCTTTCTTTGAACATACTAAATTATAGATTCCTTTTTTTTTTTAAGATTTCTATGCGTTTAAACTCCTATAGCCAGCACCATGGCTTGTGTATTTTGTTACAAGGGTTACAATGTGCCAATCACACAAAAACCAGTGGTCTTTCTTTATCAAATTTACATTCAAATATGAACATAAAATGGCCTCACATAAATTTCACTGCCAATTTCATTTTTCTTCAAGTTCATCTTTGGCATATCTTTACTATCAAACTCGTGTCCGGTTGGAATGACCGATTTGCAGTTACGAAATCCTTGATTTGCAGTTAAATAAGCAAAATTAATATCAATATTAGCAATAATTATATTAAGTACATAGAGTAGTATAAAGAATAACATTCAATAATCAAATTCAATTATCAAATAATGCTAGTTATGTATGTAACTTTGAACACCATATAACTACAAAGGGCTAGTAAGGATCAACTTCTTGTATGTATACACACGCATGCCAAGACCTTCAACAAAGTCATCAAGTGACTGCATGACATAGTATTTGATATAAATAACCTTGGAACCTTGGCAGTTGTCTGGTGTTCATAGAACCACGGGAACATAACTAGCATTGTAACTAGCACTCTATTTCACCCCTCCTACCCACCAGGGGTGCTGAGAATCACATGAATAATGTATTCCACATTGTCATGAAGAACTGGCACACCTTAGAACTAACTGGAAAGGTGTGCAGAAATGACTGCATTACTGGGAGGAGCTATGTTAACACTGAAGGGCCTGGAGCAGCAGACCTTTGAGTGATGCCAATGAGGAGGAGATGTTCCTCATGTGGCATGTCATGGTAGGGGCTGGGCATTTACCAAGCCTATATGCCATGGCGATGACCCATTACCCAGTGGGCCAGTCTCTGTTTAGGCAGGAGAGCTCAGAGTTTTTCCTCTGTGACAGATGGACAGTTGATCTGAAGATTGAATAGTTACGGTTCTGACCAAATATTACCACAGAGCATGTACTGGGCATTACAAGGACCCCCTGTTAGATCCCCTTTATGGAACAATGCAAGGTCAATCGATAGGGGAGATCCCATGGTGGGGTACCTTTCACCTTTTAGAAAGGTTGTAATTAGGCAGTGAGATTCCATCCACAGTGCTGTGATGTGCCGAAGTGGCCACCACATACACATTTAGCATAGATGGCAACTTTCCCATACAGTGTGGGTCAGCATGTCCTGTCTGTCTCCAGCAGGAAGAAACACAAAAGTTGACAAAAAAGGTGATTTGACTTTGGAAAACTCATCCACCAGTGCCTTGCCAAACCTTTCCCAGATCCCGTACACTACTTCTGGGTGCAGATGCCAGTCTCCTGGGTGTATGCCCTGTTATGACAGCGTGTATGCTGCACCAGTAGGTGAGTTACTCTGTCAACTGTAGGTGGGCCCACATGAAGAGCTTTCGTGCAAGCATTCTGTTCTCAGCCACCACAGTGATTAATTTATTTGTCAGGACATTGTGAGGGGCAAACCAACTGTCCTCAAGTGTCTTAGTGCCTACCTAAGTGAACTACTACTGCAGCTGCAGTCAACTACTTGCATCCTCAGCTGGTACCGCACATACAGACCTGCCTGAATTCAACTGGTGAGTGCAATAATACCATATCCGTGTTGTGTTAGTTTATCTAGCTGTTAGGCTAGCTTTGAGCAGTGCCTCAACTTGCTTAGACACCAAGCGAGAATACTACCTGGTGGACAGAATGAGCACATACAGAGGGAGACCCAACTTCAGCCCTAGTGTTGTGAAGCATTGAGGGTACAGAATACCAGTAGCTCTGAACGTAGTCACAAGCTGTTACACAGAGAGCTCAAAAGTGTATGTGAGGTCCAACATGTATGAGGCAAGAAAAATAAAAGGAAAGGTTGCCTGTATGGCAATGGTACTTGCAGTATATCAAGCATTATAGTATGCGGTTACTGCATGACTTTGTAGGGGGGTCTCAGTATGCATGAGCACATACACAAGAAGGCATCTATGTGATTCTCACCACCCCTGGCATTTAGGAGGAGTGATACAGAATGTTAGTAATCACAGTTGGACATGCAGGAACCATGTCTTGGCAAGCACTAGTGCTAACCAATTTGTACAGGTTAATGAGAATGCACAGGCATAGATCTTTATCAGCTCATTAATTGATTGAGTTAATCAATTAATCAATTGAGTAAAAGGCGCATTTGTGTACACAAGGCACCGATGCTGACCTGGATGTGGGGTCTTTGTTTTTCCTCAGCTTAAGCTGATTCATCAGTTGCGCTCAAATCACTGCTTGTTTTGATGTTGTGTGACTTTTTCATGAATCAGATGCAGATTTGTTCAAATCTGTGCTAAGTAACATTGAGGGCTATTTTGTGCATGTTAAACCTAACCACTTATCTGAATATAGGTCACCTTTAAATCAGGAGAAAATCTCTTCATTCATTTACATTTGTGGCATTTGGCAGACTCCCTTATCGGGAGCAACTTACAGAAGTGCTTTGAAGTCTCTATCTATAAATACATTCAGATCTTGTGTCATTGAAAGAAAAAGACCACTTAATCAGTTGCCTGTATATTCTGTAATGCTAAAAATAACACAAGAATTAAGGGAGAAGAAAATTAGTCAGTCATTGCCAATGTTACCAGAGACTATGGAGTAAAACTTCTTCAGTGTGGGTCAACTGTACAGATTTCAACAGACTGACACGGCAGATGTCAATCTAAGATCTGGTCACCATATCCCAAACTTTAACCTTCTAATTCAATTTTGGGGCACCCAGGATTATAACAAAAGAGACATGGCCCTCTGTCTGCCAACTGCCAACTTCATCAGAAAACTCTCTGCCTCACAGGGGTCAATCAGTGGTGACTGCAAGAGATGCTCACACAAGTTAATGGTGGAGTCCAGAATGACTGATGTTAAAAGTCATCATTCATTCATCTTCAATAACTGCCCCATCGTGATCAGAGGTGCGGTAGATTCAGAGCCCATCCCAGAAAAACTGGGCATGAGGTGGGAACACATCCTAGATGAGATCACCTGTCCATCACATGACACTGTGCATAAACACATTCATTCAACCCTAGTGGCCATTTAGTGTAGCCAATCTGCCAAATGTTTTTGAGGGATGGGAGAGAACCTCAAAGCGACCCACATGGACTCATGGAAAATACGCATAGAAATTCCACACAGACAGTAACCTGAGTTCAGGATCGAACTGGGGTCCCTGGAGTTGTGAAGCAGCAGTGCTACACATGTTAAAAGTCATGTATGTTATTGTTTAGTTTTTGCTTTTGTACTATTTTTGCCTAGATTCATTCATTTACCATCTACAGTTTATGCAAAGATCGTGAGTCCAACAACTAATGTTCAAATACCCTATGTTCCTGAAGATGGCTTATACACACACTAAGGGAAATGTTTCAGTTCCTTATAAGGTAACCACATTGCCTTTAACACAGGAAACAGGAAAGATCCAAGTGCAATTTCAGCAAGCATTGCCAATTTATTAACACATTGCCTGACAAAGGCAAATCATCAGAGATATAAGACTTCAGCCAATTTTGTTCGATTATCATCATACTACTGAAGGCTATGAGCCAGTGATTCTATGATTTTGTTCAGTGAGCATGTGGTTAAAACGTTACGCAGTTTTGGATTGCTTGAGCAAAAAGCAAGCAAGTATCTTGTCAGAGAGAAATTCAAGGCCATGCAGAAATGAAACCAAACACATTGATACTCTGCATTCTGTATTTTGCAACCTTTTGAAATGAATCAGCAACCAGTGTCTGTCTCTGTACTGTTGGTTTCTTTTCCTACAAGAAGTGTACGTTTACTTTGCATGTATCTAATGCTAATGTATCTGAGGCTGTGTAAAGCCACATGTTTAAGTATTAAGAACAGCAAGAACAATTGAAAGCCAATAGGAATCCTTCGATTGAAAATGTTTGGTTCTTAGCCTTCAGAAAAGAGAGAAAGGTGGTGCAGTGGCAGGCACTTGAGAAATACTCACTGAGTCTAGTGTGTAAGCAGTGTTGTGCTGTACGATGGAGCATGCCTGGAGAGAGAGGGGAAATGTGTTTGACGTTCGGATGGTACACACAGCTAGAGGAGGCTGCAGCAGCAGGATACGATTAATGACCACAGAATAAGATTGCTACAATATGGCCTCCTTCACTCCCACCTCTTTTTCAGTTGGCCTGTCATATTTTACAGCCCTGTGTGTGTGTGTGAGTGTGTGTGTGTGTGTGTTAGCAGGCACTCTTTCATTACTGCCTTTTGTACTCTTTTACACTCTCCGTCTCTCCTTCCTTGTCTATTTTTCCCCGCTTAGTCCATTGATATGCAACAGTGAGTTCCTGGCCTGAGTTGGATGTTCAGTTCTCATGGTTTCTCTTTGAAACACTTTTGACTAATGGCACCAAAGGCCTTAGAAATGTTTGGCTATTGCTTCTAAGGTCTTTGAAATAATAAACAGGAACATACACTGAAATAATAAACAGGTACATACACCTTTCCAAAAGGCACAAATTGGTACAAATATGTCAGATCAACTTGTTATAGAATTACGTTTCTTATATTGTCACAGTTCCATGTCCTCTTTCCTTCCTTGTATTCCTACCTTTTACAGTGAATCTAAACGTGGATGTGGCAGCTGTTTGTTTGACTCACTACGCCTGTCATTGTTGAGAGAACTGGTTGAAAGGCAAGTGGACATCAAAACTGACCTTTATTACTATGGTACCTCATTGGTTACATTGTACATGATTCATCTGTCAACTTTTCCTCGTCAATATTCTCCACTAAAGTATAAAGACTTTGTCCCACCTCTAAATAGCCTCTGATTTTTGATGATGTCACTGTGCCCTCTCACGAGGAATTTAAAATTTGAATTAATAACCAATTGTATTATTGCATGTTTTATCTGCCCCTCCCACCTAGCAATCATCAAACAGAAAATGCATCAAACAGAAGAGTCAGCTTGTGCTCCAGGCACAGCAACACTAGCTGGATTGTCGCCCACCTCCAGTAACATGCCTGCTGGTGGTGTTGTGGGGGAAGCAGTTCTCCGTGACTGACTCCAGAGGTCCAGTCCAGAAAGCAGGAATTAACCAAAAAAAATTAACTCACAAAAATCCAGATTCTTCTATTTCAGACAAATTCAAGATCTGTTACCTGGGCAACTTATGCTTTGAAACTAACCTGGAAAATGGCAGGTTTAGCACAGTTAAGACCATAATATTTTTGAGCATATGGCACAATTAAGACCATAATATTTTTGAGCATATGGCACAATTAAGACCATAATATTTTTGAGCATATGGAACAATTAAGACCATAATATTTTTGAGCATATGGAACAATTAAGACCATAATATTTTGAGCATATGGCACAGTTAAGACCATAACCATTTTTGAGCATATGGTTAATCAATGCTAAATATGTCCTGCCATTTTACTGAGTATCTTACAGACATATAGATATTCAGTGGATTGTAGTGATTTACCCCTTTTAAGAGTTTGAGTTTAATACTAATATTAAAACTAATCCTAAAACTATCATAACTTTGTCCTCACTTGAACTTTTTTGCACAATTTCAATTTTTTCACTTCTTTTACTTCCAATATTGTATATTTTAGACTTTATAGATAGTGAACATTTTGGAAAAGGATCTGTTTAAGTCTGGGATTCTCACCTAAAAGTGCTTACACATACATGTATGTAGTGTTTCATTCATTTGAATTGAACCTTGGGTTCAAATTTCCTGTTTGTTGTGGTTCATTTTTGCAAGTGAGGACACAGAAATCACAGTCTGGTGTAGACCAAAATAACTGACCTGAGGCCGTCTGAACGAGGTCAGAGGACAGAGCTGTGGTGCTGGTGAAATGCGATGTGTTCTAAATGTTTGGACAGATGAACGAAAAGAGAAAATAAACTGTGCATGTAATACATAAAATGTTTTAAACTAGGTATTTCTATAATTGTCTTGTAAGTTATTGAGTGGGGCTTGATGTACTTTGTGCCTGGGTGATTTTTGTGATTTTCTGACATATTTTTTGGTTTTGGTTCGTTTAGCTTTTTTTTTTTTTTCACTGTTTACATGCGAGGAGAAAACAAAATAAAGCGAACAGCAATGGGACCAAAATTATTCAATTTTGCTCTGATTTGGACTTGACAACCAAACTAATAGGTGTGAAAAACACCTGAACGGAGTAAGAGCACATACAATCTGGCCATGATTAGCGCTTCTTGTGGGGGCTCTATGTGGCTCTGATTAGCAGACTCAGTTTTCACTTTCAATTTTCACACAAGAGGAAGTGCAGATTCCATGTGAGACCTGCAGCATATCCAGATGGAATAATGGTTGTGCACTTCAACATGGAATGGCTTGACTATTCTCATAATAATTGGAAATGAATGAATGAATGAATGAATGGAGTCCAGTAATATGAAGAGGTATCCCTTAGCATGACAGGTCAGTGAGGTGACATGCTGGTAGCCTCTGATTCATTTTCACTGTCTCCTTCTGACTTTCCTGGAATTTCACAAGAGACTGCAGAAATCCAGTTAAAATTTAGAGAGAGAGAGAAAAAAAAAAGATAGAGGGAAGCAAGTAGGCGAGTCTGGTTTCGGCATCTGGCAGATTGGCCTCAACTTTGAGCATGATTCTTCTTTATTTATTGAATTCCTGCTGTGCAATCCTGCACTGAAAAGACCAGATTAAAATTCTTCTCATCCAAATGATTTCAGAATGACACTTACCTGGCAATGGCATCCCCCTTGCCTTTTTTGGTACTACTTTCTCCAGATGGATTGGCCAGGTCTTGGTCTAGTTTTTGATTAGACATGAACACTAGAGCAGGAAAGTGTAATGGGATCATCTCCTTTCTGTCTGTCTCTTTTGCGCCAGCTTTCCCTCTGTTTTTCTCCCTCAGAGGGATTTATGACTAAAACATGTGGCAGCTCTTGTCATCCAGTGCATGTGCCCTCTATCCTTCCCCCACACCTGTTCCCTCCAGCTGCCCCATAAACCCTTGATTTTTTTCTTTTTTGGTCTGTGTTTTGTAGATGGTCTAAGTTCTCTATGTCAGTGGTTCTTATAGTGGGGTCCATGGACACCAAGTTTTCCATAAAATCAGGAGACAGTGATTTTTGAATTGACTTACAGTGGCGAAATACATAATGCATCAATTATCAAAAATGATTATATTTATTATTAAGTTCTTATAGATATTACCCTGTTTGACTGGTCCATTGAATTTAATGGGTTTAATTCAAACCTCAACTCAACAGCAGGTAGAATATAAATAATGTCAACTTGTTCCTAATGTGTTTGATAGGTGGAAGGTTCAGGAATAAAAAGCAATACAGCTTTAATAATTACACAAAATATTATTGTTTACATTTAAATAAGGTTCATGAAATAAATCTGTACTGAGGAATTTATTTTACGGTTAAAGGGGTCCCTTGGTACAAAAGGATTGAGATCTCTGGTTATAGACACTGTAATAACTAGTGTGCTGGATTATTTGGTAACAAACAATACTACTGAGGATTTTTGCTAAAAAAAAATAATAACATTTCATTTTAATAAAATGAAATAGGCATATGAAGGCAAGACGTTCCATGCAGAGGGACAGTTTTACTAGCAAGAGACGTCATGTGCAAATCGTTACATTAGTTTGTTGATTGTGTTGGCAAATCATAAAAAATTATACAAATACAATTAACAATGCAAGAAAAAAAATGTTCTTAGTATGTTAGTTTAGTATGTTTTTGGAATGGAAATGCAGTATCTGTACAGAGATTTCACCCAACTCCCTACTACATATGGAGCATAACTGATGTAGATGTAAGTATTAGAAGATACATAGGTCCATGTCATGTCCATGAGGTTTATAATAAATAAAAAAGAATTCAGTCAAATCAGAGTAAATTGTAAATAGGTGAAATATCAATCTGTTCAACCAGGATACAGATGGTGCTGCATATTCATCTGAAGATAATCTTTTTACTGTAACTGTACTGTACTTCTCCATTTCTTTTCTCATTCCTGTGAGTGAAGGCCTCTACAGTCGAATCCGTATAATATTTACTGAGAAATACCTCCACTGATGGCAAGAACACTGCCATATTTCACACAGCTTATTCTCAGTGGAAGAGAAGCGAACTGTGACAGGTCGCACATGTTAAACCTAAGACCATGAGCACCAACCAGAAGGAAGAGGAGGACCACAGGGGTGTGAAATGAAACTCCAAACAAAACAACCACTCAGTTTCACACACACACACACACACACACACAGTGAGCATCTGGAATCAGTGTCTTCACAGTGCAGCCATGTGTGACGCAGGGACAGGACATAAATTAGCAGGAGTTGTGCGTTTATGGCATTACTCACAGAGACACAAATACACGTATAAAATTCTAGCTTTCCTTAAACTGCATCACGATTCTGTGAAACCTCACACTATCTTAAACGCTAGGTTTATAGTGAGAACGTAATAGCAGATAGTTCATTCTTTCTACTCACTATTTTCTTTCTGACTATCACCTTTTTCTGACTATCTCAGATGAACTAGTACATTTTTAATCTAGCTTGGGTTCTATGATATAGTGATGAGAATAGCACGAGCTTTGCACTTCATTATAAAGATAGATAATAGAACAATATTATAACTTAATATGTATGTATGTGTACATTTGGATTAAAATGAAATTTACAATAGCAAGGCCAATAAAGCGTTAAAGAGTAAATAAATAAAATTTTTAATTTAAATCTTTTAGTGTGCACTAAACACAGCCCTGATTGAATGCAAGCAGAGTTTAATGCATATATATATATATATGGAAATGCATATATATATATATATATATAGTTAAATAATCAAAATCACTATCTTCAATAACTATAGAAAGTAAGCAGATTAGTATAAGCAATAACAATAAAAACAGCAAATTAATTTAATAATCACAATTGTGCACAAGGGAATCTTGTATTAAAGTAAAGGTAAAGGGGTTTAGTGGTTTACTATCAACATGTAAATGTGAATTAGAATAAGCAGACATCTTTATCAATTCGTCAATTCACCTTTATCAATTTGTGTAACTGGTGCGATTGTGAAGGCAACATGCCCGGGTTATTCAAAGACATACAGATGTCATCACATTTTTTTTAATGTTGTTACATAATTTCATATCAACACTAAAATACAAAAGAGGCTATTTTATTCATTTTGGTATACTCGGTACTTCAGTGTTGAATTTCTTTCAGTGCTTTGTTTATTTGAGGCATGTTCTCTTATACACTTTCAGCATATTCCTTCCAGCACCTCCTCAGTCAAGAGCATGTGGAACCTTTTGCAAGGCTCAGCACCACGTGGCTCTTCATCCTGCACATTGAAGCTACGCCAGCTGAGGGTTCAGGATGAAAACTTGACTTAGCTATAATTTACAAATAAAGCTTTCATTAAATCTACAATGAATGAAAATATCTAGAAATATCTGTTCACGTAAGTGTAGTGAGAGAAATTGCAAAACAGTTAAAAAACAGTTACATCTTCTACCTGACTTTGGTCTAAAACAAAATAAAATAATATAAAAATATATTATAATAATTCTATAGTAATATAATGCAATATAATAAAACACAAGCACAAGACAACAACAACAACAATACAAAAAACAGAGCACACTTCCTCCATAACTACTATATACCATTGATTTTAATAAACTCTCTCAACTGTGAGAATTGTCACACTATGGCTACGGTAACTCTACTAGCCATTCTTTACAACCATGGTGAGCAGAAAAGCATCTCAGAACGAATAACACATATAACACAAATGACCCTTGAGGTGGATGGTCTACAACAGCAGAAGACCACATCAGGTTCCACTTCTGTAAGCCATAAACAGGACTCTGAGAGTGCAATGAGCACAGGCTCACTGAACTGGGCGGTTGAAGAAAGAAAAAGACCCAGTGAAGTTTTTCCATTCAACTGAAGCTGCAAGATTTTCTGCATTGCACTGCTGCCAAATGATTGGCTGATTGGATAATTGCATGAATGTACAGGTGTACAGGTGTTCCTGTAAAGTAGACGGTGTGTGTAGGTGTTCCTAATACAATTGTCAGTGAGCATTTTCATGCTACATTTATGCACCAATCCTTGGACACAACACAAGCGCCTCTAATTCAGCTTGACAGAATCCCCCCTCCCTTTGATTTACTTCTGTCCTACCTTTCCTCTCCCGTCTCGGTTGACTGCCTACTGAATGCTTTCCTTTTTTTTTTTTCTTTTTGATTCTATTGCGACATCTAAATAAATGAGGGCATTTATTGCATGTAAATTAGATATATAGTATAGGAGAGTGGGATATATGAGATGTTTCCATGCAGCTGATTCATCTTTTGCGATCAAATAACTGCTAGGCACGTAAATCTCTACTTGTTTCTATGCAACTCTGATGAATAAGAGCCATGATTCTTACGCTGGATTTCTCTGAAATGGTTGAATTGTGGCTGAGAGACATAGGCCTCCTTGCTATGCCTTGTTCGCTAGCATGCTAGTTTTCGCCATGTTGTGCTTTTTTTTGTGACTGTTTGTTGATCATGCTGATTTATTTATTTATATGTTTTTATCATAGAAAGGTTTCTCCTTACAAAGGAGTTCAGAAAGCATGTGCAAAGACAGAACAGAATGACAGGGATGTTTATTTGGCTGAGCAAATCATGTGAATAATTCACCCCCTCTGAGAGAAGTTCTCTTCAGTGTCTATCTCCTAAAATAGGGGGCAAATAAGAGGCAGTCGCTACACTGGCACTTAGCAATGTGCATTATAGATCAGCAATCTGTAGCGCTGGACATTTTGGGAAAATCTGTCTAAAAAAGGTCTTATTAAAAAGTAGCGTACAAACTCAAACCACCTTTAGGCTTTGAGGAGGATGTGCAACATCACCTAGTAGAACATTTAGACAAACAGTGGTATCACTTTCACCCCACAGCTCCACTTGAGCAAACAGTTTTTGTGCATTTGGGGCCCAGGCTGTAAACGGATTACTCCAACTGAGATTTACAAGGTAACAGCAAGAGCAAACTAAGACAAACTATGTAATATCAGCCCACATGTGTGGTGGAGCCAGCAACTATCATTTTTTAAAGTAGGTAATTGAAAACAAATGGAAGTTCGGAAAAAAAAAGACTCTTAATGACATCAAGATTGCTCCTCTGTATGTTATTGAATAATGGGCATAGAGATGGAGATGAGATCCTTGGTTTAGGCTCAGACTCTGCATCAAATTAAGACCAAGTGTGTAGTCTACAGCATTTGATTGTGTCCAGATCATAAGTCTAATGCTGGTAAAGAGCACTGGCTGTTGTGGAAGGGCATTTCTGAGAACTGTAAAAAGAATGGGTATGCACAATTAGCATACAGTAGATGTTTAATAGAAACAGACAAGGGTTTTCTTTTTTTAAGCTTTTTATCATGTGTCATCTGTTTTGAGTTACTTCACTGCTGAATGAATGAATGAATGAATGAATGAATGAATGAGGTGGTTCATCATTACAATACAAACCGTCGATATCTGGAAAATTTTCAGCATGTTGGAAACAGTTTGAACTTCTGTGTGCATAGTGTATCTGTAAGGAGTTACTCACGCCAAAGGGGTTTTGGATTTTTTTTTTCTTTGTCTTAGTTCTGCTTTTCGATGCACTGATTAGAACTATCCAGAGACAATGGAGGCTTTTTATTCAAATCGTCATGGACATTGTCATTTATTTCAAAACTTTTTTGTGCGTCCTGAAATTCTAATGCACAACGTCAGCTCTGATCCCTGTCTCTGCTACAGAGACAACCAAGAGCTGACAGTTGATAGCCATCCTGCTAATCCCGCCTAGATGATGTGCATTTTCAGCTACCTCTATCCCTCACTCTCGACTCAGCCCAGGCCATGTGGAGTGCCTAAAGCCACAGATACAGTTAATGAGATTATGGTAATAGAATTTTGCTGTTCTGACCTGGGGATTCTGCCAACCTTATCCCCATCCTGAGACAAAGAGAAGGAGCTGCTGCAGGGTCCCTCAGGCCGCACTGCTGCCATGGCTTGATTTCTTAATAGGGCTAGGCTAGATGAATATTTACTGAGTACAAAACCACTTCCTGAGTAATAATATATGGGTTTACAGAAAAAAAAAAATAGAGAGAGAGAGAGAGAGAGAGATACACTGCAGGACAGGCATTGGTACTATTTACTTTTTAAATGTTCTAAACAGTAATAGTTGTACTTATAAAATATATGTTTATTATACCTACAGCGCATTGAAACACAAATAATACTGTGCTAATAATAATAATATACTACTACTAATAATAATATACTAATATACTAATATGGTATAATAATTTATACCATCTTGCATAACTTCTTAGGGTTTTTAAGGCCTTCTTTTAAGGATTTTGAGGTAACCTTGTAACCTTGAAACGTGGTGATGTATGTTGCCTTTAAAGCTTATCTCAGACTGCTTTATTACAGGTACTTTCATAACTATAGAAGTGCTGCTTTGTGACAACTGACTGCTTTCTGTTTCAAACATACTGTAATCTATACTACAGACTGGTGTACTATAGCTGTGTGTATAGTACTGTATATTTAAACATACTTTCCACTGAAAAACATAAACCAAGAGTCAAAAACATGCTAAATAAGCATATCACATTTGTATTAGTGTAAGCCTTATGCTACAATAATAATTATTTAGAGATTTATATTTGTATTTATACTGCAAAAGCATATTTAAATTTTGGTTTATTCACAAAGGTTCACAGTAAAGAAGTTCGCTAGCAACAGAGACATGATGTTCTACAGATTAAACTCTAAAGTGAAATACACTTAAAGTATAAATATAAAATGAAGTATGCTTAAAGTGTACTTAATACTCTTGACTGCTTTCTGTGTACTTAATACACTTTTGGACTAGTTAATTTATTCCTAAGAAATATAAAAGTGTGTCATATAATACACTTTCAAAGTGGACTGCCAACCAAAATGTAATGAAATCTGTTACACTAAAAATCTGTAACTTAATATACTTGACCAAGGTTGGATTAACAGTTTAAGTCTCCTTTAACACTACAAAAATTTGCCATATTCGCTCACGGTCATTGGCAGTGATGTTTCCATGGCAATGTAAACAACTGACAACAGTGGTGGAAAAGAAGGTATGCATAACCAAGTAGAAGGTTTCAGCAATGTGTTTGTTTTCAAAAACATTGTACGGTATTTTCTGTGATTAACACTTTTTTTTACCAGAGGCCAAGAGTGGAATTTCCACCTGTTTTGGGGGTGTCCATGTTCAGCATTGAATTTATTTGTAATGTCACACTTCACAGTAGTGGTTAATGGTTCATATGAAAATAGACACTCGGGGCTTTAAGAATTTGCAGTATTTCGTAAGTATTTCTTTTTTATCTACCCCTCCCTTTTTGGCCATTGCCAGAGTCACTATACTCTACACGCAGAAACCCAACAGCGTCCTGACTAATCTTATAACTTGACTTGTCTTGCGGCAATAAAATATCATTTGTTTATACTGATTGAAGATGTCTGATAAGTCCATTTCCGTTCCACCGGCAGAAAGGAAAGCCAGTACGTGTACGTGAGAAAGGGTTAAGTAAATAATTAAATGGTGCTTGCAGCAAAGGTTTTCAAATTGTATGTACTTGATTGTTAAATAGCTAAATTAGGTAAGATATGATTGTATGGCAATAAGCACATGCTGTGATAGTATTTGAATTACTGAAATAAAGATTAAGTATTAAAAAAGACAGTTTTGAAGATGGTTGCTGAGGTGCAGAGTCCCAGTGAGCAGAAAAGAGGTCACTTCAATTTCTGTGAATGCGTAAACTATTTCTAATTCTGATGTGTACATGGAATTGCTTGATGTCCTCTACTTCCAGTATAGTCCCTTCTAATGCAAACCACTCCGGATGTCATGAAGTGGACAGATGCACACAAGTGGATATTTTCTGGTTTTAGCAGACAAGCCAGAAAGCTAGGCAACCAGAAAGTAGACAAGAGTAACTCAGTGTCGTGAAGCAGGCTACGGTCAAAACACTGATCAAGACAGGCAAATAAAGGCAATGCTGGATAAGACCTCGCAAAGTAACCCTGAGAGTCTGGGTTATTTAAAAGGAGTAGTTTGTGAGTGCACATATATTTTTTAAGGTAATGTGGTAACCAGAGGACTTTTAGAGGATCTTGATGGGTTGTGGGCTGAGGATCGTGGGAGTTATAGTCTGCAGCATCAGGAGTTGCACACACATTCATAACACATAAGAAAATGTTAAAAGGAAATAAGTAAGTATTGTAAGTAAGTACGTAAACTGAAGAGATCAATATCATTCTTTTGCAGCTAATAGGAAGTTGACCACAGAAGTTATTAGATAATAATAATAATAATAATAATAATAATAATAATAAGCTAATCATAAAGTTGTCAATTGTTTAAGATGCAAAAATAAGTACTGATTTGTATTTTTTTTTTTGCTTTACTATGCTTTCTTATATAAAACATAGCTGTGGGTTGACAGCTATGAGATGTTATTTGACTATTTGCAAGACCATTTTGAAGAACTGTTGGCTGTTGGTGTTGAGAATTGAATTTTAGTTTAATGCTCTATCATATTTGATAGGAAATTGAATTGTGCCCTGTTTTTATGTTTTGATAATTCTTTAATATTTGGCTGATTTTATTTCATCCATTCTTACGTATATCTTATGTAATTAATGTTATTGCTGGTCAGTTTAATGTAATAATAATGTAATATCTCTCAATATTTATAGAACATTTGCAAGGTGCTTTAAGGCTGATCGTCACCAAAGACAGATGATACAAAAATGGAAAGGTGAGCAGCCATGCTTCAGTTTGTTTGTCTGCTCTCCAATCCCCACCCCACCACACCACACCACACCACACCGCCCCCATCCTGACTTAGGCTTGTTTCACTTTGTTTTGTTGCTTCTATTGTCATCCAGTTTCCAAGGGCTCGATTTCTTTGCTCTTTCCCTATTTCTCGTGGGGTCTTAAAAACCAAAAAAAGACCACACATTGGGTCCGGAGGGGGCCGACGTCTGTGTGGAATAATAATGGAGTCCTCCTGGGAAACATGCCCTCACAGAGGCCAGTCTGACAGCAAAGAAAAATTTGGTCTCGTTTCCGATCCCTCACAGGAACATTTATCAGGCCACTCCCACTGTTTGGGGGGTTGTGTGTGGCCACTATGCTTGCACACATTCACAGTAAATGGGTTTAGATGCTACTAAGATTACTCGACACATTTATTCCTCTTATTATTAAGCAATTCCTTGTATATCATTTGATATTTTACTGTTCATGACCAGCTCACCGATCGACCACATCAAAAATCAAAACTAGCCTCACGGCTTTACCTTTTAACCTCTTTGGTTGAGGTCAGACGTTGTTATGTCTTGCTCGTTTTGATGTAATTTCCTGGTGGGCTGCATGGTGTCATGAGGCATGTAAGGTAATTACGTCTATGACGAAGGATGTAGGCACCGGCACTGTGGGCTTGGCTTGCAAAGTCAAGTGCACTATAGGAGTTTATGGTGGATGTTGAGAGAGCAGCCACAGTTCTGAGTAACACAGAGGCCTACTCCTTCCTCAAAAATATGTGCTGATGGCTTTATCAGATGTGTCCCACAATGCATTAGCTGCCATCTCCCTCATAGCTACTCTTTTTCTTATTTTGTGCTGAAAGTTTAGAGTCGTACATAAGCTAGGTTGCAGTAGTACGTTGAGAGTTTTGGTTCTGGACAAATGTCTGATGGCGGATAGAGAGTTCGGGCTTCTATTCTTCCCTTCCATAGTTTCTTTGATCTCTATCACCATTATAGCCAGGGACTGGGTTTGTCTGGCCAAGGAATTATAAGATTTTTAAAGACTAGTGTCTCTCTCTCTTTTGCTACATTTTTATATAAGAACTATGATGTTAGAAGAGTTCAGCCCCAGTCCTACTCCCATCCCAATTTCACCACTTTCCAAATCAAACTTTGATTGTGTTTGTACAATCTGTGATTTATCGAGGTTTTTGTGATTCCATTATGCGAGACCTCGCAATGAATAAACAGCATCCTGCTGTCCGTTTATTTCTTCAAGCAGTGGGGTATTGGTGTCGAGGAAAGCTAGGCCTTATTCATTATGAAAATAGTGCTCAGTAGTGGACTGTGAGCTCATAGTCTGAGATCCTCGTCTCACACCAAATGCTCGTTTAAAGCATCTGTGCTTTTTATGCATCTTGGACGGATTCTGGGTTGAGATTATGTTTTAAAGATTATGTTGCCCATGTCTAAGCTTTAAACAAAAGAAGCAGCTGATGATTTTACTTTTCTGTTTTGTCTGGATGTTGATATATTTCTGCTTTGCTAATAAGTTTTAGTGCTTATGAAGTATTCTGAGCTGTGAAATTGAGAAGGCAGACTATGTGTTAAAATAAAAAATAATAACTGTTCATAATAATAAATGCCTTAAGGTCAAATTCATCTGCTTCTTTTTTTTTTTCAAAAGCTGAATAAAGCCATAGCAAACACTGTGGATGTATTTTCTATATGTTTTCTTTTTATTGCAAATGGTATGATACAAAAGATAAGCTTTTCTTAAGACAATGGCATTTTCCAAAAAAATCATTGCATTAAAGAATGTCATGAGATCTAAAATATGCACAAATGAATAACGAATATAACTTTAACAAAAAGGTATGCTGGTGATTCATTAAAGAAGAATGTCTTTACAATGTGGCCAAGGCCTCCAGTAATCCATTGTTAGAATTAATTGAAAAAAAAAAACTTCCAGTTGTTTCTGTTTTGATCAAGTTTTATCACAATTATAAGATATCTGTACACAACTAATTAAGAACATTTAAATGGAAACATTTACAAATGATAAATAAAAACAAGACGGTTAAAATTTGCACTGCAACTAAACTGTGATCCCTGGGGTGGGTGGGGGATTTCTTCTCAAATTAGTCAGACAGAGGTGAAGTAAAAAAAAAAAATCAAATGCAAATAATTATTACTTTTCAAATAAACTTATTACTAATTAATAAATTAAAGAGGTCAAGACTTGATGGGGGTGGCAGATGAATGAGCAAATGATCAACAGAGACCTCTAGGGAAGTCTCGGGTCAAAGGGCACTTCCTGGTCCTCCTCAGACATGAAGAGCGAGCTGAGCGATGGCTATTGAGGCACTGCGGATCTCTACGATTCTTAACCAGGCACTGATGGCACTCACACAGACTAGTATCTCGGCTAAAACAAAGGCCTCTCGTGCACCTAAATGGCACTTGGTATGGCATTTCCAATGCAATTACTGCACATATGTTAAAACAAGGACAGGAAACAAAGATTTTCCAACAATTTCACGTCAGCTTTGCCCAATTCTAAAAGACCATGGGAATCACAATAAAACGTGTACAGAGGAACGACGAGGGAAGTGTTGACTTTACAAAAATACATTAGTGAGAAGCAAAGACCTCTCGCAGCCTCTGTAAATGTACAAAACCCCCAGAACAACCTGAAAACAACAAAGAGATAATACATACACAGTACATACTAACAAATATTTATAATGAATATGTCCTCACAGAGGATTCCTCTCTTTTCAAGCGAGTTTCTTTTTCATCATAACTAGAAAAATATAGTCGCAACTCAGAGCTTTTAAAAAGGCACTGTCGGGAGCCGTTTTGATATTTTCATTACTAAAAAAAAAAAACATTAGTCCTGCTTGTTTTGTTTGTTTTCTGTGTTTGCTGGCGCAGGGAGTGGACAGCAGGTCCTTTGAGGCCTCTGCGTATGAGCAATGTCTTACGGATAAGGTGGTGCTAATAGTTTAGTCTGTGCTCTCGCCTCTCTCATTCTTTTCTTCTCATTTTTTCTGTCATTTAAGGCCGGGAGAGCTGGGTATAGACTGGCTGCTGCTCCCACTGGGGACTGTGGGTCTGAGGCACATTTGGAACACCACTAGCATCAGCGACAGGAGTGTACATGGGCCTCTGGGCAGGACTCATGTAGCTAAATGTGGAGTAGAGGCCTGAACCCTGGTTGTAGTAGGAGGCAGCACCGCCCTGGTGGTCGCTGTAGTCATACTGAGTGCGAGGAATGGATGGGTACGTGGAGGTGGTGGCAGTGTAATGCTGTAGGTTGAAGGAACCGTATGCCACGTGCTGGGGTGAACCCTGGCTCTGCTCGCTGTAGTGGCTCGGGCTGAGCTGCTCTGTCTTGATGTGTGCCGGGCGCTGCTGGGCCTGGCCCTGCTCGCCAGCTGTGCCAAGCGGGGTCAGAGAGTGTTGCTGAGGCTGCTGCTGAGGCTGTTGTTTGCCCATCCAGCCATGCCCGCTGGTGCCTGCCGTCTGACCCATACCATACCCAGAGGAGGAGTAGGCCTGGGCCCCATGCGTCGGCAAGTACTGGTCAAACTCGTTCACATCGAACGCCTCCATGTTGGAGATGACATCACTGCTCAGCTCACCAATGTCCACGTCTCTGAAGTCGATGTTGAGCTGGCGGCCTGTGCCCTCGGGAAGTGGACGACCCTCTCGCTTCAGGTCCGGTTTCACACTCGGAACGTCTGTTTTGGGAGTCGTGGGGGGAGTTGGAGGGCCCTGAGACTGACCTGCTTTACAGAAGAAAAGAGACGGTTAAAAACCTAGCCCTTTTGTTCTGTGTGCTACTAGAGTGCAAATAACAATAAAGAGTGAAATTCAGAAACTGGAGATAGGATCTAGAAGAACAAGGATCTTGTTCGTCTTTGGGATTAGTCACAATCATAACATCATTTAATATTTTCACTGGAGATTTTTGAGCAGCAACAAACCAGTGGAGTAAAGAGAATTAGAAAGTTTGCATCACCCATCTGTAATCTTTAACAGTTTTATTTTATTTACAGCTGCCCCATGTTTTAAAATGGTGATCATCACAATATACACAAGCATCATTTGGTTCTAATCCCTATTCATAAACATTACTGTGAAAGGGCCCCACTTCAACTGATACCACGTATAGATAATACTTTAAAATATACTGTTTATGAAACAATATCATATACTGATGTTTTGGATAAATAGAATTTCTATTCATATTCTAAAGCCAGTTTGTGTTTTAAAGCATTTTAGAGACAGTGTCTTAGCATCATGTTGCCTTTGCTTCAGGCTGAACGGAATGATCCATTTTCTTGAGCTGCTGTTTTGATATATATTTTAGCACAATGTTGTTATATAGCATCGTGCTTCACGTATAAGCTATAAGTTTGTATTTATGTACATAAACATTACTATAACCATCAGAATAGTTTCAGCATGTGTTTGTTACAGGCATGTCATTGCAGAGCGTCTGTTTTTGTTTATTACTCACCTGAGTGGTCTCCGGGAGAGTGCACCTCGCCCATACTGGACGCGGGAGAGTCGGCTCTCTGTAGGGCTTTAAAGATGGCATTGGGAGAAATGTGTGTGTGCTCGGTGTCCTCGGTTTCACCCTGGCCGCTCTTCACACTCTTCCGCCGCCGTGGCTGGTATTTGTAGTCCGGATGATCTTTCTTATGCTGTACTCGCAATCTCTCAGCCTCCTCCACAAACGGCCGCTTCTCGCCTTCATTCAGCAGCCTGGAAAAGTAAGCAGTAAGTAAATAAGTAAAAAAAAACTTTAGACAGTTTTCTTATTATTATTGTTTCTTTTATTTTTGGTTTGTAAATCATGCATGCTACTTCTGAGATATGAAGTAGCAGAGTTGTTGTTGTTGTTATTACTATTATTATTCAGTTAATGTTGTTGTTGGTGCATTATTTTATTGCTTTTTAATAAATAAATTATGTAATCATGTGTATAGGCTTGATTTATTTATGGGTTGATCACTGAAATATAAACAATAATAATAATAATAATAATAATAATAATAATAAATATTTGTGATATTCCATTTGGCATGTCATATTAAAAAAATTAAGAATGCATGCATGAAGTATTAAACACTATTAATAAGTTACTTCAGATTTATTCACATGCAAGGACAAGGCGCATAAACTGAAGTGTGTAACTGCAGTGTGTAATGTGCAGTGTGGAAGAAAAGCTCACCGCCAGAGTTTGCCCAGGGTTTTGCTGAGCTCGGCGTTATGGAGGTGAGGGTACTGATCGGCCAGTTTTCTGCGCGCCGCCTGCGCCCACACCATAAACGCGTTCATGGGCCTCTTCACGTGCGGCTTGCTCTTACCCGAGCCGTTCACGCGCACCGGCATGGGCACGAGCGTCCAGTCGTAGCCTTTGAGCACCTGTGACACGGCGTCGCGGATGCACACAGGGAACTTGCCCTCTTCGTCTTCGTCCTTCTTGAGCCGGTTCTCGGACGGCGGCCGCGTGTTCTCGGTGTCGGAGCCCGAGCCGGACGGACACGGGGAGGCTGCAGAGTCCTCCGACATGCTCGGACTCGGCGCGTCGGAGAGACATTTGTCCTGCTCGTCGGTCATCTTCACGTACGACTCGAGGAGATTCATGCGAGAAAAAAAAAAAGTAAATAGAACAAGAAAAGTTTTTCGGACTGAAAATCCCTGCACAGAGCGTGCAAAACAAGGCGCTGGGTAAACTTGCTGTCGAAGTTTTTCACAAGTCCATCAGAGCGCGCGATCAGATCCGAGCGCTTCTGAAACTTTCTAAAGTGTTGGACCGGTGATGAGAGACGGATCCCGCGCCTGGACTCTGAGCTCAGCGCCGCGCTGCTGGACAGGAGTGTAATGAACACACTCCCTCATGCTGCTCGCGCTTTATAGAGACGCGCCGCGGAGAGGCGGAGACCGAACATGATCCCCCTGCCCCTCTCACTGCGTGTGTGTGTGTGTGTGTGTGTGCGTGTGCGTGCGCGCGCCTGCATGTGTGTGTGTGTGTGTGTGTGTGTGCGTGCGTGCGCGCGCCTGCATGTGTGTATGTGTGTGTGTGTGTGTGTGCGTGCGCGCGCCTGCATATGTGTGTATGTGTGTATGTATGTGTGTGTGTGTGTGTGTGTGTGTGTATATGTGTGTGTGTGTGTGCGCCTGCGTATGTGTGTGTGTGTGTGTGTGTGTGTGCTCGCGCGCGCGCGCGCATGTTTGTGTGTGTGTGCGCGCGCCTGCATGTGTGTGTGTGTGTGTGTGTGTGTGTGTTGCGCACGGATTGAAAGAGCAAAACGTAGTCTTAAAATACATCGCTGAAGTTTTTCAATTTTTTTTTTTTTTTTTTTGAGCGCATTGCTTCTAAAAATATTAATAATCCCATTATATACCCTACCATTGATACCAGTTCATTTGTATGATAGATGCGCTATGAGTTGGAGTGTGTGTAAGTGTGTAACTGTAAACATGAAGAAGAGTTAACCTCAGTGCTGGACAGGTGCTGTCAGGAGTAAACCAGACTTCTGTGCACTGGGTTTGTTTCACAGGCATATACTGCACTTTCTTTATATAATCTAACTTTCATATTAAATCAACAAACCACTAGCTGCTCTTTAAGGTTAAAAATGCTTTATTTTTATGGCTTTACACATTTACATCTAACTCAAGGCTCCACACATGCAGTTATATTAGGTTGGCTGTTTTACACTTTCTCTTTTTTATGAGATCAACATCATGAATAAAGTTCAGTGAAGTTGCTATAGTTTATTAGACATGCCTGTCTTATATGCTTACATTTCTAAACAACAGCTCAGTGGATACAGGAAAGAAGAAAAAAAACAATATACACTGATGTGTTCCTAATAAAGTGCCTGCTCAGGGGCTGATTGTGTGTGATGTTCCATGTTGCTGAAGGCTGGTGAAACACTTTCAGTATCACCAACAGGGGGAGACATGAGGTTAAAAACTCCTGAGGCCAACATCCCTGTGAAACTGCAGTGTGGAGCTTCCACAACTCCCCAAACACAAGCAACTCCACTCTCAGGCTGGCACCAGTGGACTATGTGTCAATAAAAGCAAATTTACCACATTGGTCTACTATTTTTATTATTATTACTCATTTATATGGACCTTAGTTTTGTGGTCTTTCCTGGCTAATACACAAGTCTTCTTCTCCCAATCAAAAAGATCACAAACAGACCCAGCAAACCAGTGATTTCAGTTATAACTGTAGTTACAGCTGTAGTCATAATAAGTATAAATTGTTTAGTTATATAAGACATTAAAGAAAATTATAACGGGGTTTCTGGAGCCAGGGAGCACTATAACTGTAAAATAAATTTCCAAGGACCTCCTCAGTACAAACTGATTTCATAAATATTATTTATTACAATAATATTTTGTCTATTCATTAGAGCCTTTGAGCTTTTTATTCTCAAACTTTCCCCCTGACAGAACACATTATGTCCAGGTTGTCATTATTTATAGCCTACTTGTGTTTGAGTTATTAAGGTCTGGATTAAACCTGTTCAATTAATTTGTAATTTCAATTAATAAATAAAGTCAAAAAGTTAATCATTATAAGAAGCCAATAATAAATATAGGCTAATAACTTTGATAATGGTGGATTGTGATTTCCACCACTGTGGCTCACAGACGCCTGACGATCCCCAGACTACCATAACACAGACTGAGAATCAAAACTCATCTCTTCAAAGTCTCAATCCATCAAAACTGAGGTGGCTGAGTGAGTGAGTTAGTGATTGAATGAGTGAATGAATGAGTGAGCGAATTAGTGAGTACATGAATGATTGAGTGAATAAGTGAGTAGGTGAGTGAGTGAGTGTGTGTATGAGTGAGTGAGTGAATGAGTGAGTGAGTAGGTGAGTGAGTGAGTGTGTGTATGAGTGAGTGAGTAGGTGAGTGAGTGAGTGTGTGTATGAGTGAGTGAGTAGGTGAGTGAGTGAGTGTGTGTATGAGTGAGTGTGTGTATGAGTGAGTGAGTAGGTGAGTGAGTGAGTAGGTGAGTGAGTGAGTGTGTGTATGAGTGAGTGAGTAGGTGAGTGAGTGAGTGTGTGTATGAGTGAGTGTGTGTATGAGTGAGTGAGTAGGTGAGTGAGTGAGTAGGTGAGTGAGTGAGTGTGTGTATGAGTGAGTGAGTAGGTGAGTGAGTGAGTGTGTGTATGAGTGAGTGTGTGTATGAGTGAGTGAGTAGGTGAGTGAGTGAGTAGGTGAGTGAGTGAGTGTGTGTATGAGTGAGTGAGTAGGTGAGTGAGTGAGTGTGTGTATGAGTGAGTGAGTGAGTGAGTGTGTGTATGATTGAGTGAGTGAGTGTGTGTATGAGTGAGTGAGTGAGTGAGTGATTGAGTAGGTGAGTGAGTGAGTGAGTGTGTGTATGAGTGAGTGAGTGAGTGAGTAGGTGAGTGAGTGAGTGAGTGTGTGTATGATTGAGTGAGTGAGTGAGTGAGTGAATGAGTGAGTGCAGCCTGTCAGCTGTACCAGTGATTATACCTTCAGCCTCTCCAGCAGAGCGCGGCCCATCAAACCCCCACTGCTGTGCTCCAGAAAGACCATTACAGCCTGAGGCTGTTCTCACAGAGAGTCACTCACACACTCCTTCACTACGTACAAAGCCAAAATTTACTAATGTACATTTCATCTTTATTTTGTCTTATTGCTATTAAATTGCGTACATTTGAATTTCATAACTGTAGGCTGTATGAGATCTTCTAGAGGCAAAGCCATCAGCCTGTGGAAAATATTTTTTATGATGGTGAGTCAAATGAAAACCTTTATTGTGCAATATAAATTAGAACTGAATCATCATCATCATTATTATTATTATTATTATTTTTCTAGAGGAATCCAAACCCTCGTTTAGCACTGGAACATGTGAGCGAAATGGAGATTACGTAGAAATGTTACCCATTTTGTGACACCTCTTTGCAATAAACAATGCAAAAAAAAAAAAAAAAAGGTTTTCATTTGACTCACCCTCATACATGTATCATTCAAGAGATGTTTCACTTGCAACTGTATTTAAATTATGACTTCATATCTGATGTTTGTGATATCAATATAATTGTATATATATATATATATAAAAAACTCTTTATGCTTCCGTAGAAAACTAACCATTAGCAAGTACTTTACAAGAGCTTATGCTGATGTTAAAGTGTAAATATGTTTTTATTTTAATTATAAAGGCTGTCCTGTGCATATCCCATGACTCTTATTCACAATATGCTGAATACACTGAATATCATTTCTACACACATTGCAAAAAATGACATCAGGTGAAAATATCTGGTGAAAATAAAATAATTAGAGATTATTTAAATGTACCTAGTTTTTGCACTATTATAAGATTATACTAAGCCAAATATAAGATTATTCAACCTATTTCTAGACATTCTTTTAACTTATTTCAAGGGTGAACGAGTCTTGTTCTATTGGCAGATAATTTGGCGAATTTTAAGCGTTTATTTATATAACATTTTATAGAAAGAAGCAAATTTAGCTGCCGATAGAACAAGAAGATTTAAAGCTTGAGATTAGTTTAAAAAAAAAAGTCTAAAAATAGGTTTAAAAATCTTTGGTTTATTGTAATCTTGTAATCAGAAATACTAGAAAAATATAGTAGATAGATAAAATCCTAGATTTAAGATATTTTCACATTTCTTTATATTCTCTATATACACTGTAATAATTTATAATCTCACTATTCAGTGTCAGAAAAGGTGTTTTCTTCAGTTCATCTCACGGAGGAGTTTCTTGCTCATTAGGGATCCAAATATATATCTGGATGTGTGATAATGTCTATTGTTAAAAGCACTACACAAATAAAAATTGAACTGACTTCATATTTGCTTAAAGTACTTTAAAATAAAGTCTTAAAAGAATTTCTTTTAATGCTGGCACCCTGTGTCTTTTTTCTTCTCTAGAACAGTTTGTAGTAGAAAATGATTTATATGATGTATTACATTACACACTGGAACCGTAGTTGCGTATCTGTCCTGTTACTGGAACTAATGGATAAACTAAAAAAAACAATCAGGACTTCACTTGAGGAGCAACGGAAACTGACACTGGGCTACAAGCCGTGTGGGTGGGCCATGTGACGATACTGGCTCAACCACACATACGTACAAACACACATTACGGGTCCCCCTGGTCAGCCCTGGACCACGCGGCAAGCGTTTGCACTCGCCAGGCCTTGGGAAACTTCTCAGCTCCACCTCGAGCCCCAGCGTCAAAAACGGGACCCAAACAGTGGGAGTCAACTGCTAAATCATGTCTTCTGTCTGCTCTACTTGCTCAGACTGCATGCTTCTGAAGAAATTTAACAGATTTCAATTTTTTAATACTAATTTTAATATTAAAAGAGTAAAAAAAATAATTCCTTTTGAGGACTGAGGGTAAGATCAGGTTTCGATGGCGGGATTGCATTATACTATCTAGAGTAACACACAAGTTCATGTAAACACCTCGGGAAAAATACAAGAGTGTGTTTGTAAATATTTGCGCTTGTCAAGTACTATTGATTGTAGCCCCCAGTCGGCGGCTTCAGATCTTTTTCACCTATGCTGTTTGTCTATAGCTATAAGTGACGTCTCCAAACAACATGAGCACAAAGAACAAATACTGTTCTAAAGTATGCAATTTCCATTTCAGCGTGATTCCACTGACAATGAACTAAAGTATGCAATTTCCATTTCAGCGTGATTCCACTGACAATGAACTAAAGTATGCAATTTCCATTTCAGCGTGATTCCACTAACAATGTCCTAACAAGCTTAAAGAGCACACTGACAAAAGCAAAACTATTGTGTATGACTGTATTGGGTTGAATTTGCCTATTTGAATCTCGTCTATCAATTAGGAAGAGAAACAGACAAACAGACATACAGATCTCAGTGGGATGTTACAGACACGTGACAAATTAAAGGAATAACTGGTGTCTTTGTTATGCTGTGGAGACATTTCACTGGCATGGTTTGGCTCCACTTATCCCCTTAGAGAAAAGAGTTGCTGGAAATCAATATAAAATTATTCGGACTGTTCACCTTTATCCTATGATGAAACATTTCTCTCCTGAAGGGAGTGGTCCCTTCCCCTTCCAGGCTCCCATCAAGGCTCACTGAATAGTATGATGAATATGAAAATGATGTAAATCATATGCTATAGCCTTCAGAGTCACCTACGGGAGATCTGGGACTAACATGTCTCCATAATCAAAACACCAAGTGAGGGATTTTTCTTTTTTTGTTTCTTTTTTTTTTTTTTTTTTTGGAAGAATGGTGTTCATCCCTACAGTACAGTTCCAGTCAGTTGGAGAATCTGTGCCAAGGAGCACTGAAGCTGTTCTGGCAGCTCATGATTACTCAACACCTTACTAAGACACTTTATTCTGTTTTTTTTTCTCTCTTTTAATTTTCCGTTCTTCTCTAGTGAGAATTTTAGAATAATGTGCTAGGTTAAGACACATCCACAGCACTGTAGACAGATTTATGAAGCTTATGATTCTGACTACAATAATAACATAATGAATTTCATCAAGTACCAGGAGGTTTTATTCCAAAACTTGTTTTCCTTTGTTATACCATAGATAGATTTTTTTTTTTCAAAATGACTCAAACATCCATCCAAATAAACACAGAATGGAACAAAAAATTTTTTTTATTATTATGGCTATTCCAGTTTTCAGATTTGAGCCCTATTTGAAATCCCTTGTTAAACAATACAGAAAGAGGCTCAGTGCTGCTATTCTTTTGTATTAAATGCAAATAATCTAATTTTGGAAAGAATAATTTTGTGTGAATCTAAAATTATACAATAACCTCATGTTTCAACTCAAAATACCACTCACTGCATGCTTAATTCATTTTAGATGAACTTTTTTCTATTTTCACAAATGGTGCCAGTGATTATAATTAAAACACAATCAAGAACTAGAATTCCCCACAAAAAGAAAAAGAAATAGCAAGAGAGCAAGTTAAAAAGTTCACAGAGCACAGAGGTAAAAAGGCGGTCTTGGATTTGTGAAAAATGATTTTACACCCTTCTGCCACTTTCTCTGAAAAGTACGCAACATTCTGTACTAACAACCCTTCCCCATGGATGTCACTCAGGTCAGAGGTCACCCTGTGGATTTTTGGTCCCACCTTGCTAGCACGGCTTTTTCCTGCAGTCCAATCCAACTTTTGAAAGGCTTCGACCCTGATTGATGACTATCCTGGACTTTTGCCTGGCCAGATCAGAGCTACAGGGCACGGGCGTTTGTTGACACATGGCATTTTGGAGAAGGTGACATTTAAACAAGACTTATCATGCCCCCAACACCTTGGAAAGGCCAGGCTCCTACAGCCGCATTCCACCTTCTCACACTTCCCTGCTACTCCCTGGCAGAAGCTCACTGGCTGTGGTTTACAAAAATCTCCTGCCTTAAGTGACACTGTCTTACCAATTCTGGCAGCAGAGCTTCTGGAGTGGAATAACACTGGAATAATTTGAGACAGAGATGTTTCAGTCTACTTTGAATGAGGATGATTTGAGGATGTATTCAGCCTATTCATTATTTTATAACAAGAGATAGTAGACAATCTATTGGGGGAATCTTTCATTCTATATCACAGAGGTGGACAGATCACTAGCCTGGGTGGCCAGGACAAGGAGTAGCTGTTAGCCGTGCAGATAATTAGGTTCATTTGCCTTCTGATGTCACAGTTATCAGTTTTTTTCTCCCAACCAACTAGAGAAAAAAATCCTATAGACATTCACAAATCATTTTGAAAGCTATACACTTCAATTTGTTTCAATATTGCATATGGCATGCCCAAGGCCAGCTGGTATAAATGGGTTAACAGGGCTGAGCCTTCCCTCGATTTCAAAGAAAAAATACATAAATATATAAAAATACAGCTTTATTTTTCCAGCCACATCATCTTATTTACTGTTAACCTAGTTTTTCTGTTTACCATGCTTGTTTCTGAAGCCCAACATCTGCCAACTATGTTACACACATCAACCATTTGGCCATCGGTAGGAACCATATTTAATTGTTGAATACATTAACTTGCATGGATGAGAGAACAACTTTTTTAATGAAACTGTGTGTTCATGTAAGCATGTATTTTGCTTGGCAAAACACAGGACAAGCTCAAAACTATCGTGCAGCTCTCCTAATAGCATGTTGAGTGAAAATAACAACACTACCCAGACTTGAATAGCATATTTTATGTGTGATGCAAGAACACCACAACTCATATCCAAAACGTTAGACAAAGACTTGCTGCCATTTTGCTGAGGGCATCTGTTACACACTACATCAGAGACATTATCAAGATAAAATAAACACTATGGATTATTTTCTTCTTACTACACAGAGCTCTTGACAAAAAAATCAAGACATTGCTCAATTTCATTAGTCTGTATGAATGTAATTAACTAGGTAAACAGCTTAAATTACACTAACCACAGCTTCTTAGAGTCTTCTTAAAGTCTAACTAAAACCTGAGACTGGGCGATTGGAGCTTTCACTAGCCCACTGGGCTAGCTAATACATTTATAATTTGTCCACCCTTGTATTAGCCATCTCTGTATTAGTGAATTACAATAAAAGTCAGGAGTCAGGAACAAGTCAACTGTCAGAAACCAGAAAAAAATTACTTTGCCTTCAACATTGTGAGCAACTTGACCACTATCTCCAGGGAGGTGTGTGGACAGCTGCTTGCTGGTGTGATCTCATCCTTTTCAGGTAAATGTTTACTGGACGATTTTTGAATGTGTGGTAGGGATGATGCCATTAGCATCCAATACCACGGCAGCGGTATGGTACAAATCTTTCGGCCTGCTGTGTCAGTCTGGACACTGGTACTACTGAACTATGATGCAAATGCATTAACATAATGCCTTGACCTTGGTTTACTGGATTTGTTTTCTCTGGATGATGGTGGACCACAGCTGCAAGTGAATCTGTTTTCAGTTCTTGTAATGTCTCATTTTTTTATTTCTGGAATTCTGTTTGTTTTGCTCCTTACAGTAATTATCTAATGATTATGCTGTGAGTTATTATTTCATGTGTTCCAGAAAAACAAGGCACTCTGAATAAAGTGCCCAGTTATGCCAGCTTGGGACAGGGAGGAGGATGTCACCTTTGGCTGGACATGAGCACAGGCATTTCACTTGAGAACATACAATATGAAGTGAAGTGTGGCCAAGTATGGTGGCCTATACTCGGAATTTGTGCTCTGCATTTAACCCATCCAAGTGCACACACACACAGAGCAGTTGGGGGTTCGGTGCCTTGCTCAAGGGTCTCACCTCAGTCGTGGTATTGAGGGTGGAAGAGCGTGCTGGTCCTACAATCCCTGCTGGACCTGAGACTCGAACCCACAACCTTCAGATTACAAGGCCGACTCTCTAACCATTAGGCCACGACTGCCCCTAAGATGAAACAAACAGAGGGGAGTAAACAACTCTGGTGGGACTCGAACCCACAACCTTTGAATAGCTCCAACACTGAGCCTAGAAGTCCAACGCGCTATCCGTTGCGCCACACAGCCCCATTACACTGCACTCTCTCAAGAGTTCGCTCTTTTGCTGGCTTCTAATCCAGGACTAGTCATAGTTTCTGTCCAGCAACATTCTTTTTTTTTCATCTAAAGTACCTGCACTAGTTATTGTCCTACCTAGCGGCAGTTTAGGGACACCAATGTGTGTGTGTGTGTGTGTGTGTTTGGAAGGTGGGAGGAAACCAGTGAACCCAGAGGAAATTGATGCTTCATTTCTCATAGCTGCCATTTTCCTTTCACACATTTATTAAAGGTTTTTCCTTGTTCATGGAAGGTGATTTAACGTTGAGGAAACTGAGAGCACTTAAAACATTTCAGTTTAATTGTGGTTCTGTGGAGAACTCCATGATACCAGAAAGTATGCTTTTTAATCAGGGAAACAAATCGATAAAGGCTACAGAGACAACTCATGCAAAAAAACTGTGTTATCCTGATAATAACTCACACTAGTCTTTTCCTGATGAAAACAGAAGACCTATTTGTTTTCTGTCATCCACTTCCTTAAAATATTCCCACATAACACCAACTGTCTTGTTTACCTTCAGGTTACTGATTTATTAACTTCATTTTTAGCAGGTCAGTATGTTATTGAACATGCAGTTCATTTGTTTAACTATCAAATGGTGATGCAAAGCGAGGGGCAAGCTTTGATCGAGACAAGTGTTATAACGTTCTAATGTTATGTTTGATTGTTTCAGTATTTCTACCTTTCTCTCCCATCATCCTATCCCCACCACACACTCTTAAATGCATAGCAGCAGCAGCTATGGCTACAGGTAACTCTTTTCTTTTTATACAGACTCCACAATAGCAGAGAAGAGAACTCAATGAAGGAGTGATGACATCTAACGACTACCTTGGATGTATCGCCTTAACCCTTCAGTGAGTAGTCACATGAGAAGCAGATCTCTGTTTGTCCCGGACCACAGGTATCTCTGAGATCTCTCCTTTCCAGATTATCTGTCCCAAAAAAAAAAGAGCAGTTCTTATATTAAGCCTATGTTTCAAAAGAAAGTAAATCCTCTGAGGTCAAATGAGACCCTTAGGTCATTTAAGAGCAAGGCTGGAGACTATACCTTTTCCTAAATATTCACAGGGGGTTTTAGCATTAGGGCATGGTGATGGGATTATTTCAGTTCAGGGATATTTCCAGTTTTGGGGAAGGGCACGGGACTTCATGAACAATGGAACATTTGAGAAGACTTTGACAAGAACACCAAGTTTATCATTTGATAAAATCCCATTTCAGGAAAATAGAGGGAAATGGACATAAAAACCAGTTGCACATATCTACAGCAGATTTTGTAACTGGAGTTGAATGTATGGGTAAATAAGGCTCCCTTTAATTCATTTGTTGGTGCTGTCTGGCATGTTTGTACCTTGTCCTTTCCATTTAGGTGCTTATTTTAAAGGGTGTACTCAGAGTTACGTTCAAAGCAATCCTAACTTCTGTGAAACAGCTGTGACAGCTTAATATTTGTTTTTCATTTTTGTAGCACCAGGCACAGGAAAAGCTTCAACTGAAATCAGGCAGGTCTGAGAGTTCAATGTGATGCGGGGGAAATGAAGAGAACCTAGCGTGAGAGCACTTGTCTTGCGTTTCTGTTGCCAAACACCTCTTCTTCTAGCTCATCCATCATCATTCATGAGTGTGCTGATAGAGCACTGTATCAGAGATGTGCCATGGAACCAACATTGTCAGGTTTTTTTTGTTTGTTTCTTCCACTACTGTTCATAGATATGGTGCATGATTTGGCCATGACTGGATTCCACTCACAAAGGGGAGGATGGGGTAATTGGGTAAAACCAGCAGTGGCGACTCTGGAGCCTCTGTGACTCCAAGCTTCTGCATTCTAATGTTACGTGAGGAGGAAATTGTCGTCCCTGATTTCCTGAGACTCAATACGTGAAATTTTGGTGCAGAGGGAATGGAATGGAATTTATTCAAGTTTTATTAGCTTCGCCAGAAATTCAGCCAGTGTCACAGGTCTGTGTGTGTGTGTGTGTGTGTGTGTGTGTGGTTGGGGGGTGGAGTTGGAGGGAGGATGAGCTTTCTCTTGACTTGGCCTGCTGCCCGGGTTTCTCTGAAGGTTAACATGTGAAGCAGACAGATCCGATTTGACTGAGTTGTGTCTGAATGGCAGAGCAAAGAAGAAAAGATGTAATTCAGTCTTGTCACAGTCCCTCCTCTATGCAGCTTTGACATTAGGCAATTACGTGATGACATCCAAAAGCAACTGGGGGTAAAAATTTTAGCTTCCAGATTAACAACTGTCTGGTTTTGCACTGTTGGAGCAGACTTTGCTCAGTGACTCAGACATGTGTCTAGAGTTGGCTGCAGCGGAGTGTGTGTGTGTGTGTGTGGGCGTGTGTTTGTATATTGACAGTTTGAGTATGTGTCCCATTTTCTCAGGTCTTGGTCTGCGCTGTGAGTCACTTAATTTACCAGGAAGTTGTGTGATCTCTTTGATCAGGCCGCAGCAGTTGGACAGCTGTAATTAAAACTCTAGAGTTACTCTCCGTTTCTTTTCAGGTGCTTTCTCGTGATCTTCTTCTTGCTCCATTGCACCCAAATCCATGAAAACCCGCTGGTCCATAATATGGCTTCTGTGTTACATAGACATCAATTTTTTAAAAATTCTTTAAGAGTAATTCTGCTAGGCATAACGCTTTATTTAAAATAAAACCCAAAACAATACATCCAAAGAAAACAGAAAAGCAAACATTTACAATGGTCCAGTTTGACCCATACAAAAAAAGTGTAAAGATTCTAGCCTAGTGGTTGAGTTAAGAGGAATCATGTCCTATTATGTTATCAAAACTAAAACCCTGGCATGGTCATTGTTTTTGCAAGTGATTTTAATTAGCATAATTTGCAGCAGGATGTTTCTTAAGATGCACTTTCTAAATCAGCAATGATTCTAAGGAAACATTGCTGAGAAGAACTTTCAGAGAGTTTTGGCAGTAGCCTCAGTCAGTGTCTCTGGGGTCTTCATTTGAGCCTCACGAACGGGAAGGAAGAGGAATTTCTCACTAACAGGGCTCGTATAGAAATAGAGCAGTGAGGACAGGAGGACTGAAAGGCATTTGAATGAGTGTGACCCCTTGAGCCTTGAGGCCCTTGAGAGGAACAGTTTAATGTGAAATGGAAAAGATATATCAACAGTGGCAATGAGAGGCAGGCCAGTGCGCTCAGGGTGGTGCGGATGATGATGATGATGATGATTATGATCGTGATGCTGGTGATGATGATGATGATGATGATGGTAATGGTCATTGAGGTTCTTCCTGTGGGCCTGCAGCTCACAAAGTTGGAAACTACTGCCATTTATTCAACATGACGTGTTCATGCGTTCGTGGTGGTTGGAGTTATCAATATAAAACAATTAAACAGGTATGTTTTAACCTTTGGGTACTCGACTGTTATTAACTTAAGTGGAAGAGAGCTAGGACAAAATGACTAAGTAATATTATGTCAGATTTGCATGTTTTTTAACACCAAGACACAACTCATGGTATATACATTATTTCTTCATTCGCTTGTCTCACTGCAAGAGATGTTTCTAAACCTTATAGCTAAAAATTGCTAAGATTTTAATCTTATCTTAGAAAATCCTCTGTGACATGACAGGATATGAGATGCATGCGGATAAAGTCCTGGGACGTTTGGCTTAAGAAACTTTCTGACTTCACAATTATGTGTGGCATATTAAGTTTTGTAATGTAAAGAGGTACGGAAATTATTTTGCAAAACAAAACGAAACCACAAAAAACATACAAACAAAAACTACAGGAAATAAAATCAGTTTACATGTTGAATCAACAGGTCTAAATATATATTTGTATATAATGTGCTGAATTATTTGCCATACAGTGTTGTAAAAATGTTGTTTATGAAAAAGTTGTGTTACTAGTTCTCTTTTTCTGCTGTACACTGTGCATGTGTTGCTTTTTTTATTTCAAACCCATCACAAGAGATTTTAAGGAACTTCCTAGAAGCCGACAGCTGAAATTTATCATGAAGGAAAACTGGCTTAATTTCCCAAGTGCCCTAGCGCGTGCGTGCGTGGACACACACACACATACACACACACACACACACACACATGCTCTGTCTCGCTCTCTCTGTCACTCTTTCCCAAGCCATGCATAAATTTCATATAGTCACGAAAGAAAACAGGTAACTCTATAGTACTAACAAAATTAACAAATTATTACAATTAAGTAATAGTTTTTTCTGTCTTTCAGTAAGCTCTGATTATTTTACTTAACTTTTCTGGGCGCACTTTAAGCATTTCAGGACCCTAAGTTTGACTCAACATGATTAGACATCTGATTGCATAGTGGTACAAAGATTCAGTTGTCTGCAGATGTGTGATGTTGGTATTAGATTTTATTTATACAAAAGCAATAGAGACTTTGATTATTATTATTATTATTATTATTATTATTATAGTTTTTTTTTATCACTGTGTAATTTTGAGCCCTGTTTGTTGTTGTACTTTTTGTTCTTCAGCATTGTGCTTGGGCTTGATTAAGGTCGCACTACACCCTGACCTGGTCTGTCCAAGATGCCGGGATTTCAATCACTCAGAAGGGGCCACTGAATTGCTGCACCCATTTTGTGGCTTGTCTCTGACACCCTGTACCCCTCTTTATTTCATCTCGGTTTATCCAGCAGTCATAATGTCATGTGAAATTTTTGTGAAACAGATTTGTGAAACTGTGATATAACACACTGGGTCACAAAGATGGACTACCTCCTATACAGTATATGTACAACAGGAAGTGATATGCAATCTCAGTTTCCATGTCATATAGTAAGCTGTAATCTCTTTCTTATATAACACATAAACAACATATGAGTTATGAACACCACTGAAATAAGTCTCATTTTCTGAGTTACTTAGTATTTATTTGAGGATTTCTAAGTACAGATAAGAAGTAGCCAAGCATACTGACCCTTAATCTAAAGCTTCCTGTTGCAGATGCCCTGACAGGCATTTCTCTCAACACCTTTCCCAGCACCCTCCAGTCCCCGAAATAAATTAAAGCCAATGAGATCCGCTTTGAGTCCCTGCTGACCCAGTGTGAGTCTACATGCCCTGTAGCCAATCACAGTGCCAAACTCTCACACAAATCACTATCTTAGGCTCAATATGAAGAAGTGCAACCGGCTAACCACAAGCACTTTGGAAGGAAGTGTATGTCCAAGCAGTGCTTTGGTGGCTAACTACTTCTAGTTTTGCTAGCTCATCGTTCATTATTAGTGATATTATCACCGTTATTTTAAGTTTCTTTTAGAATCTATATTCAAATTATTCAAAAATATGTACCATGCAAAACTTCACAGGTCTTGGACATGTGGTTCCCATAAAGCAAGGCAACTGATCAGCCTTTCGTAGTTGTCTACCCAGCTATTTCCAGTCCTGCTTGACCTGTGGAATTGACTATGAAGAGTACAACAATGTTAAATGAATACCACGTGGCAGTAATGACCGCTCAGCTCACAGGGTATTTGATGTCATCGTTGTTTTGATGAAGAGTTATTGATGTGTCGGGGCTGTGGGGTCAGACTGGACCAGGGCTGGTGGACAACAACAAGTGCTGACAGGAAACAAGGAAATACAAATGTAGAAGTATGTCCCTCTCTCTCTCTCTCTCTGGACAGGGAGAACATTTAGCCAGGCTGGACTGTACACCAACTCTGCACCTTTGGTGGCAATATACAGTAACTATTATATAATATATATATATTTCTAGAGTGGCACCCTGCCATCCCCCCCTCACAGATCCAGGGTCCCCAGTTCCTGTGTGTGTGGAGTTTTTCCTGTGTCTATGTGGGTTTCCGCCAGGTAATCCAGTTTCCTCCTGCCTCCCAAAAACTTTCCAGTAGGTTGCTTAGCTATGCTAAATGGCCCCTATGTGTGAATATGTGTGTGTGTGTGTGTGTGTGTGTGTGCATGGTGCCCTGTGATGGACTGGCATCCCATCCACGGTGTATTCCTGCCTCTCACCCTGTGTTCCTGGGATAGACTACAGATCTACCACTATCCTGCCCAGGATAAAGCAGTTACTCGAAATGAATGAATGAACGACTAAACCTTTCTTATAGCATCTTATCCATTCGAGTCTTATAAAAAGACGTAAGATGCTGTTGCTGTTGCAGTTATACTCTTTTACATTTCACTTCCCCACCCCCTCCACCCTTTGCTTACCCACCAGTCTGTGTCTGTGATTGTGTGTGTCTTCATGTATAGATTAAGATGTGTGTGTGTGCAGACTAAGATGAAGAACAGGGCCCATGGCTCTTGATTTCCAAGTCTAATTTGTGACACATTGTTCTCTATCTCCACCCATTCTCCCACCCCCACACCCCACCCAATCTGAATCATTTACAGCCAACAGAAAGCAGGCCCCCGTAGCCAATTTCCTCCTCCCTTCCTCTCCGGAGCAGGCACTTCACGTCAATTTGTTAAGATGCCTTATTAAATGCGCCAGACCAAGTGGACATACTTTGCATGTTGCAGCGCCAGTAAACAGGGTCAAAGTTGAAGTGAGGACTGTTCCTGATTAGAATGGTTTGCTAGTTGACATTTTGCTGATGTAAGACACCAATTCCCTCTGGGACAATGCAGACAGCAGGTCATCAGTACCTTGTTATGCAGTGCTACAATAGATTTGTCCTTAATTGTAGGTCATAGGTTACTTTGATCTAGACTGAGCTTAAGCGGCACAATTTACCTGGGTGAGTTTTATAAGAAGCAGGTGTGCGTGTGTGTTTATTTGTTCAAAAAAGGTGATCTTACTTGAATGCAAGACGTAAGATTCTTTGAAAATATAAAACCATGATGCTGCAACTGTTGCATTTGCTACTGTGAGTTTCATATTTCAGGCTTTGGTTTAACATCATTACCCATACCTCTTAGCTGCCCTTCTGTTAATAATGACCCTCTGCCCCCAGTATACATATGGTAATGGTATTGGCTAAGGTAATGTCTACAGTAGGGTGAAAATCTGTTTATCTCATTTTCATTTTTTTTTAAAAATGGAAGACGTTTGTTATTATTTACAGAAATGATGTAATAATGATGCATAACATGTAAATGGGTCAGTATCATGTTTTAGCTCTGAAGAGACAACAACAGTTAATTTAATTCAGTTCAATTTACCTTTATTTGGATAGCATTTTTTAACAATAGATATCATTACAAAGCAGCTTTATAGAAATCCAGATGAAGCTTTAGATTTAGATGAGCAAACCAGACATGTTAGTGGCAAGGGAAAACTCCGAGACAACATCAGGAAGAAACCTTGAGTTGGACTAGACTGAAAAATTCTTCTTCTGGGTGACACAGGAGAGCGGGATTATAAATCATTACAGTATACAGTCATATAGAGGTTACCATTTGAATATAATATACTGTAGAACAACAATTTAAGCAAACAGTGTACAAACAGAATATTCACATCTATTTTAATCTTATACTTTTCAAAAATGTATTCATGTAAGTACATATATTCAATATTCTACAAATATTATAAATGGTAACAATCAACTGGCAGTAGACATTTGGATGATTTTCATTACTGCAAGTATGTCTGATTGACATATTTGTGGTCCCATTCATGTATTGTTGTTGTGTAGTGTTGTAGCATTCATGCTGACAGATGTGAAAATGCCCAGAGCATCTTCGTGTGAATCCGGAGCTGGCTATGCATGGTTATGCCACCTCTCATAAAGTTTCCAAGTCCTGTAAAATGCTGAAAGGGATACTTATTAGGGCTTTATGCGTTAGTGAACTTTATTTTATAGGATTTTAACTCTTGCCTCATGGGGGCCATTAGTTGCCGGGATATTCGCGGCACAGCCCGTTTTTCATTTAGCATGGTCCCTTATTGCCTGCTCCACAACTGTCTCTCTCTCTCTTTCTCTCAGCCTTTCTGTCTCTCATTGTTAGTGAAACGGTCTCTGTAGGGCACCCCTGCACCCCATCAATCATCATCGCCTTCACTTGCCTTTTCACAAAAGCCCAATTTTCATGTGTCATATGCACTCAGCTTCCCACAATTATATGCCTGCTTGCCCTCTATATAGCAACAATATGGCAACAAAATTGCAGGAATAAAATTGAATAGTCAGCGTCTCCTCCTCCTTGTCCTTCTCCTTATTATTATTATTATTATTATTATATTCTTCTTCTTCTTCTTCTGTAGAGGTTTTGGTTTTATCAGTTTATAGTGCCAACTAAAGTCCAGACTAGTTTTGTCCTTTTTATTTAGTTTTTATTATTATTATTATTATTATTATTATTATTATTTTATTATTATTTTTATTAGCTATCAGTGTTAAACTAGTTTTAAAAATTGCAACATGTTAAATTTAATTGTTGCATCTATTGATGCATGTATTTACATGGGAAACTATTCAGTCAGCATTCAGATCATTAAAATGACCTGCTTTTCTTAAATAAAGGTGTCGGAGATGAGATTTTTTACTAACATCCAGACCATCACCTTTACAGACAAGCACTTACCTTCATGCCCAGGGGATAGAAAATATGGACTGAAGAAGCAGATCATGTTGTTTTCTTTGCTGTTGTGTGCAATACGATGTAACATAATACCGAGTGATAATCTAACAGTAAAAAAGTAAAAATTGAGACTAACATTTTTATGTATAAATCAGAAGATTACAAGCATTCAAATAAACATCTAATAGGAGTCTAGTGTATTGCCAATATATGGCTGAATGAATAGTCCTAGTTGTAATTATCACATTAATCACTGTAAATTTGCCTTAATTTAACAATATGGCTTCCAAATCATTATATAGCAGCTCATAAAATAGCACTTGATCCAGCATATCTGATTATTATACAATGAGCTAGGTAGAGTGGCAGAAAGCGTGAAGCTTAGGCATAGGTGAAAACCTCTATGTTGACAGTTACAGTGAGTAACTGGACAGGATATAAATAGTGTTTGTTTATTCAATTGTTAATCTTATATCATGTGCTAAGTGTTAATTGTGCACACAGTGGGGCCACGAGATACTAAGCTGAGGTCATGAATGCCATAATGTTTAAGCTATTTGACCATGCTTTTAATTCATTATTTTGAGTTGTCAAATTAATAAAATAATGCCAATGTTTTTTTTTCTTTTGATTCACTTTCCTCAAAAGAAAATATGGCCAAATGTTCTTCATAATTTTATCCATATAAAATTTGGTCCTTGAGATAAGCATTATCTCTTCTGATGTCCTTTGTGCCAGAAAAAAAGAGCCATAGTCAAAATGATTAATTAATTAACAGTGTCATTTTAGTATATTTACTATTTTTTAAGTGTATTTACAGCCCAACATATAAATTTCAGGCTGATATAGTCACAAAAAAGTGTCAGAAGTGCATGTAACTGTGCACTGTCAGAATAGCACATAAGTCTGTATTTACAGTACTGTGCAATGACTTCTACATTACTGATTCAGTACAAAACCATTTTAGAATTCCAAACATTAGTTTTCCAGCACAAAATTAAATGTTACAGAAAAATGTTTGTATATCAGTAAACAAAGCGGCATATTACATAAGAGACACTTTTCAGACAAAAAACATGATGAAGGCTGCTGGGTTTTGCTGCAAAAATAAGAAGCAAGTGTGACAGTCAAAGTCTCCAGAAGAACTGTGGCTGCTTCTGCAAGATGCTCAGTAACACTTACAGCTCATTTCCTTATAAAACTGCACACATTGTACCCGAGACTACTATTTTTTTTTTTTTTAAAGCGAAGGATTGTCACACCAAATATTGACTTTGTTTCATTTATTCCTGGTTACTGCTCTTTATAGTATTTTTTTCATGTAGAAACATTTAATTTCATTATTTTTGAAGGCGTCTTTGCTCTACAGCATTTCTTTGCATGTGCCTAAGACTTTTGCACAGTACTGTACATCTGAAATCAACTCTGAATACAGCAAAAATCTGTTCAATATTGTTTGAAGCTGAAACTAATATCGAAACAGCAAGTATTTAGCATCCCTTTGCATACCGGAAAGCAAACATCATGCATTACACTAAGCAAGTAAGAGGCCGTTAACCAGGATGCTGTGTTACTATCAATCATTTTTTTATTGTCCAATAAAATACATCTCATCTGTTAGATTATTACAGAAGTTAATGTCTCACACACAAACTCCTTACTTACACTGACACACACTGCAGTAGGTGAAACCTGCCAAAAAATAGAGGCTTGTGGCAAAATAATTGTTTCCATATTGCATATGGCATATTCAGGCTTTTTTTCCCATAGCTTTATTGGAATCCCATTAGGCAGCAAATTATTCAGTGATTATTACTGAATTCTGTATTCTGAGTTTTGTGGCATGATAATATCCCGAGACATGTGATGTACAGTGAAATTTGTTGAATGCTTAAGCTGTAATAGGACATTTCATCTGTTTGTCACTGTTAATATAGTTTCATCTGGAAGCTTACTGGACTTAGTTGGCCTCTCTAGCTGGCACAAGATTATATGACATAGACAGGAGTTCCCATAGGAACAATGATTATTCCAGTGGCAAGGGCTGTAGCCCTTTAACCATTTAAGCCATTGCTTGATGTCAAATGCCTGAAGCATGCTGGCCGTGGCTATTTGATATTTGAAAATTACATGGAGGGGTGATGTCATGATGTCATGGACCTGCTGAGCATTATTGGACATTATTTGGAAAAAGTGCAACATAAGAAAATGTGATATTCTCCTCAAACCTATGAACAAATCACAATTCTATAATATCTTCCTTATTACTTCGTTGAGGCTTCAATTTGATTTGTGCAATAGATGCCAGATGAAGATCTAGATATAGATCCATAATAAGCAAGCATGTTGTGAATATAAGTCCTGGGATGAGCACAGGACAGTCTTTATGATTACAGCAACAGTGCTATGAAGATACAATCTATGGTACTGTAGTAAGATCTGGGACCATACACAGCAGCAGAAGGTGAGTCACAAGTGCAGAAAGCTCCGAGCAAAAGTACAGCACCAGAATGAATCAGGCAGATCTGGAGGGTGAGAGGACGCATAGCAGTAGAGGCGTGTCAGAATCAGGAAGCTGGAGTATACACACACCATAACAGAAAAAGAACAAATTATTACGTATGCTTTTATCTTACAATCGTTTAAAAGGGTGTACAGACCTGCCAGATGTACTCATTGTGATCAGAGTGCAACCAGCGACTCTATTTATGTCAGCATAACTAAAAGGGAGAGCCACAAGGTAACACAGACCTGATGGCATCCTGGGACATAAAGCGTCCAGCCACCCCACATTTAACAAACCTGAGTGAAAGTGTGAGACATTTTCAGAATAGCCCGGTTTACCAGTTTAAATCTCTCTATGCCCGTGATCCGTTCCTTTACCTAAGAGGAAAGAAAAAAGAAAACAAAATTCTGGACTAAACAAATAGGTTTACAACTTACAGAGACTTTGAGTGGGACAATATTATCTAGTGTGAAATGTTGACTCTAAACTCTTAGTCACTTCATCAGGTTCTGTGAGGTAAGAGGGCAATAAAGTCAATAAATCTGAGAGATTATATTCATATCTAGGTTTCTGGGTAATGCCTAGAGTATTGTTATAATTGTGATGCCTCCTCTTTGGGGAATTAGATGGTAGCTGTGTATATACAGTAACTATATACAAAAGGGCTAGACTCATTTAAAGCTGCATACACATTTTGACGAACCCAAGTTTCTCTGTTAAACAAACTATTCAATTCCAGATCAGTTACAGTTTCATTTGAAAATAAACACTTTAGACATAAGGGATCTAATATTGAGCAATCCTAAGTTCAGATCAAAGATGCTGGTTGTGCATTTGGTATGTTCTAATTTTATGTTAATTAGCTTTCTCGATGTTCAGCTTGGGGAACAGACACAGTCTCAGTGTGGTGGAACCGGGGTGATGCCTCAAGGCAGCTAACAGAGGGTTGTCTGATGCCTGGCCCTGGCTCTGGATTGTCACCGATTAACTAGGCCTGTCATAAGACTATAAGCTATGTTACAAGAAATGAGAGCAGCACTTTCCCCAGTGGGATGGATACCACCCCACCCTAAAAGACCAGACTTGCCTGGAGAAGAAATCCAACTATCTATAAAGACCACATTGTTTTCTCTTTAGTTCCTTGAATCTGCAAGTCAGTCTCAGAAGAACAGAAATCAGTGATGGTAGGAAACAACAATACAGATTAAGACATTTCAGGTCTGTCTTCACACAGGCTATTACCTAATCCAAAGTGAGCCTGGATGTAATTTTAACATTATGCATTTTTCCATGGGTCATGGAAATACTAGAGCTGTCATGAGGATGACATGTAAGGAAAACATTCATCTATCACTATGAAGGCAAGGCAATTAGGGAAAGATGGTTAGAAGAGAGAGAAAAATCTTGTACTTAACAAACTTTTGGGCAGGATGGGGCCCTGAAGTGCTTTTGTTGAGAAGCTGTGTCATTTTGCAGATTTGGGTTTATACCATGCCACAGTGTGTTAACTGAAGTAAAGAGGGGATGTGAGTTGCGTAGTAGTGGTGAAGTAAGTGAAGAAAAGTCAAATAAACACCATGCTGACTTCCCATTAGAAGCGTACAAGCATGTAGCATCTGGATGCTAAGTGTTGACCACCAATTAGACACTGAAGATTGAAAAGGAAAGCTTTCCATGTTCGAGAGGAGGTGTTTTTTTTCTGTAGAACTGCTCCTAGCTTGTGGGATTTACGAAATAAACCATCTCTTGTAGAACACAACAGTTAGCTCATCCTTCTGCAAATTAATGAATTACTTTAAAAATGTGCTTAACATTTGGCAGATTGATCGTGAACTGAATTTCAGCTGATTGACCAAAGAGGCTAGAAATGAAACTGAACTGAAACTGAACTAGATTCCAACCCTGTTACATTTTCTATATTTGTACTCAGCAAACACCTTTTATCATATAAAAGGAACTAGTAGGTATGCCTTTAACACTACTATCTCATGTAAACAGGGTCATTGTGTGTCTTCTAATGAGGAGAGCACGATGGCCGGGGGAATCACCATCCCCCTGACCTGAGAACGGAGGAGAGGAGAAGCTCCCAGCTGTGGTCCAGAAGACTCTCATAGGAAAGGTCAGAGGTCAGTGAGCTTCTCTGGCTATTGCCGTGTCTCCCGCTATCCTAATTTCAGCTACGAATCAGGCCTGCTGTGTTTAGCCCCAAGCTATGTGCAAATAGCCATTTCAGAGGAGTTACGAAGTGCAGTGTCTTACGAAGTTTAGTGTCTTCACATGATCTGGTGTGTGTGTGTGTGTGTGTGTGTGTGTGTGTGCGTATCCTGCATGCTGTGTGGAGATTGATTGCTCTCTTGAATTGCATTGGCAGTTTGGGTGCTCTGCGTTTCGCTATACGGCTTTCATTGGTAGACAGCTCCAACTTCAGCACTGCATTCCCTCCATCTCCTGTGCCGTTCACCCCTAGTCCGAACCACATGTGGGGGTTCTGTGGCCCAGAGAGCCAGGACAGTGTAAAAGCGTGACATGAAGGACCACACAAGCTCATTCACAGGTTGTGTAGGGTATCGGACGTGATTATTGGTGAATGGGTAGGAACTCTTTGACGCTCCACAGAATCCTGGAAGTGCCTCACACATCATTAGGCAGCTGTTGCTCTTTAAAGAGATAATTCACTAAACATGCTAACATCACTAATAATGCCTGAAAGTTAGTCAGTGTCATTTAGCATTAGGGAACATACATCATGCTAACTGGTCCGAATTAACTATCATTCACTGTTGACCTTTTTGGTGTTTGGGAGGATGGATTGCTTTAAGACTGGAATAATAAAGCTTAAGCCAAATTAGGGCCTGAATCATATTTTTGTCAGGCATGTGGAGAGCACAGTGGCACAACTGGCACACAGATACTTTTAATGTATTAATGTATGGAAGATCAAACTGCTTAACTCATTTCTAATGTCATTCAATGTCATGCAAAAATATGTTTAGCATTCATTCTAAGCTTCTGCCTTGCTAGAACTGTGTTTATTCTCTACTGTTCCCCTAGCACTATATTGTATAAATATAAATACCAATAATAAATACCAATACTAGTTTTATTGACCATTTTTTACATAGTAAAGGGCATTTAAAGGTGTGGTGTAGTGGTTAGTGTTGCAGGTTTGCAGATCCACATTTCCAATTCAATCCTGAGATCAGTTTCATTATTCTCCTTGTATGTATAACATTCTCCTCTAAATTACCCCTAGGTGTGAATGAGTGTGAGTATGTGTGTGTGTGTGTGTGTGTGTGTGTGTGTTTACATGGTGCCCAGCAATGACCTAGCATTCCATCCAGGGTGTGATCCATTGTGACCCTGACCAGGATAAAGCAGTTACCTAACATTAATGAATAAAAAGCACATTTATCTCCAGGTATCGTGATATAATGGATTATTCCTCTAGATTCTTCCGTTCAGAAAGGAAATTCTTGCAAGTGGTGTGCTCTTTATCCAGTTTATCCGAGCAGTTTATCTGAGACATGTGAAGACACTCCCAATTCCTCACATTTGGTAAAGGGTAGAGGCGGCGGGACTGGCAGCACTTCAAGTAGCCAAAGTTGAGCCTGCTTCCTGTCCACCTAGACCTGAGATCAACCCTGGGCAAACAAGCGTCTACAGACAGCAAACACCAAGCTTTCCACCTGTAACAGTGACACAAAGGAAAGGAAGAGTGGAAGGAAAGAAGGATTGGAAGAGAAAAAGGGCCTACCAAGTACTCCAGCTGCCAGAATTTTCTGTCCACTTGGATAAATGTTAAGACCTCTTGCTTAGGTAAATCTGACCACCTAGTGAAATGTTCTGTATGTGCATGCAACAAGTTATGTGCCGCATTTACCCAGAATTCACACTGGATATGTTGCAGGATTCAACATATTCATTCAACATGCTCATTCAATCTAAACTGCATGTGGTATGCACACTCTACTGGCACGGAAGCTCACGTCATTTTTATCAACAAAACTAATGTCTACATCTACAGCCATCACAGTGAAAGTCAAATAAAAGATATTGGACCAGGTGTAATTACAGCATGGCTCGAAAATGTGGCATGAGACAGCGGGAGAGTGAATAAACAACATATTTTTTTCCTTTCCATGAGTGTTACTACTGTAAAATTCTTTTCTATGCAACTTTCTTTGAAAGTTGCATAGACATGACATCTTTGTAGATTAGGCTTTAAAAAAAAAAAGTTCACAGAATAATGAAAGCGAGATTTCAATGTATTTCACCGAGTATGCTTCACTTATGCATGCAAATGAAAAAAGTGTACCACGACGCATGGACTTGAGTTTTACACCCCTTTAACGTGCCTCTAATGCAGCTGCTGTGAATTGAACCTCTCGTTAAAGTGGAAGCATAATTGCTGCATGCGACGTGTTGAAAAACGCTTCAGAAACATGTCTGGTGTTAATTGGCCTTTACAGTATGTAGAGGTGTAAAGGAATGAGACAGGTGGCAAAGATAGCGATAGCTACTACTCGGCTTCTCCTCTGTTTCTGCGTCGACTTGGACAGCTAGACTCTGACTCCTGAAACCAATAGGAATCAAGGTGGTGGGGAAGGAACACAATATATGTATGTCCTATCTGATGTTTTGCTGCTAAAACCTGTCAAAATATCCTTTGCTCACTTCCGCCACCCCCACAGACGTACAAGGCAATGTGACCTCTGCAGTAATTTCCAGAAATCTGTCCAAATTGCTTAAGTCTTAAATTATCTTTAATTGGCCACTATGTTGGGTTACTGGGGGTTGCTCCCAATCACGGTTAGGCAGCCTGAAAGACCCTAGTCATTTCCAGCTGTTTAATGACAACCAAACGAAGGCTTACCAGCAGCACGCCAATTGCCAAAGGTTACCACGGATGAATATCAGTTCCCTGAAAGGTTTATTTTAATAAACGGCTACAGCGGGGGGGGGCTTCGATGTGCCTCACAGCGAATCTGAATAATTTTGAAGATGAATGCTGTCGATTTTTTTTAACAACAGCAAAGTTGTATATACAGCTGCAGTGCTCCATGTATATATTCAAATACTCTACTTCTATGGTTTGAATTTTTTTTAATAGAATGTAAACTTATTCAGACACAACAATAAAGATGGGAATATTATTTTAGCATGTCAACTGGAATTTTGGTAATATGAAAATCCAAGTCCCAAGCAAAACAGCCAGAGCTTGAATTTATCTTTGAAATATCAGTACATCCTTCACCACTCAGACCGTGCAGGTTTGATCCGTTTTAATTCCTAACCTACCTGCAAAGCGAGGAGCAGAGGAGAGACGACTCTGTCAAGCTCCCAGCCAGGGGATTCCTATTACTTTATGCCTTACGGACTTCTACTGGAGAAACAGAAGCCCCCTTTGTGATCAACGGAGAATGCTGAGATTGAGAAGCAACAAACAGAGTTAAAGCAAACAACATTCTGAACTGAACCTGCTGAATTTATCATGAAACGTTTTAACTCGTGCTTTCTGCGGGTGGCTCGTGATCCAGCAGCTTGCATCAGTGCCTCAACCTCAGCTGGGATTGAAATGGGTCAGAGAAAGAGGGGAGAAGAGAGAGGCATGGGATCAGGACATTAATCAAAGCTTGACAGCTCCCAGGCTATAGGTTCTGACTACATTTATTACCAACATATGATTATGAGAAAAAATAAGATCTGTGGTGTCCCTTTTTCCCATTTGTATCTCTGTGTCGTTGTGTATTCACATCACCGGCCCTCCCTTTTCGCTCCCGGGCTTTGTGTGTCCAGGTGGGCCTTTCTCAAAGCACGTCCCGTGAAGCCGCGTGAACTCTCGATCGTTCTCTTTCTCTCCACTGATCACTTCTTCTCTCTCACGATTTACCCCACCCCCAACTCTGTCTTGCCATCTCCATATTGATCTGGTCCACTGTTGCTTTTCCGTGCTGCACTCTCTTCGGTCCCCGCCCCCCTCAGCAATCCCCAGCAAGCTGCTTTACATCATGGAGGCCTGACATTTCCTTAATGTCTAATTAGCTATGGGTGGGCATGGGCGTTGATTATAGGAAGTGCCTAAGGGTTGGGGGGAGGGGGGGGGGGGGGGGGGGGTCTATAGGCAGCAAGTTTTTCACCAGAACACAACCTGATCAATCATGAGCCTGACATTTTGTTTTGTCCTGAATTTTTGGAGCATTGCCTGATCTGATCTGTTTCCTAGTCATCAGTTTCCTAATGAGATCGGCTTCTTTCATTCTTTCTTTCTCATTCTTCGCTCTCTATCATTGATACTCTGGCTCAATTCCCAGTCCTTCATGGATTTCTTCACATGCTGGAGCTCTTATGAACCAAGAAGATGAGCTGCTCTACTTTTCATGCATGCCTAAACATTATACCGTCTTAGTTCATGCAAAAAAAAAAAAAAAAAAAAAAAAAAAAGAACTGGCATTGACATGAAGAAGTTATTGTCAGGATACAACTGTAATCTGAAAATTACTAGTTTCTATATGTGAAGATGACACGGCTACAGCTATGCTTTTCTTTATTCATTTTTTGTTGTTAAAATGATTATAGATTAAAGAGATTAAAGTCTGAATTAAGATTAAAAGAACCGTCTCAGGGATCCGACTCAAAGGAAATCCCGGACCATTTTTAGATTTATGGCTTTATCTGATTAACACTAACAAAGATAAATGTTTGTTTCTCTAATGCACACAGCATATGGAGAGCTGTGTTCAACTCACTTTTCTGTGTGTTACTAGTGCATGGTGGGAATCACTGATTTCAGTCACTGCTTTATTTTATTAGCTTCCGCACTGTTGCTTGAACATTGGCCAGATGGCCCATGCAGACTCTTTTTTTCCCTACTCTGAGATTATGCCTGCCAGATCCATAACAGCCCGGCTTACAGAGATGACGTGTAACTATGACACAGTGATGACAAGTGTATGGAGGGATTAGGAAGGCTTTTGAAGGAAAACAGAGCAGGAATTAATTTGGGTAGCCAGTTACTACTCAAATGAACCACTCTATTTTGTTGTAAGAAACTTTTTTAATGCATATATTCTTACAGTCTGTACATTTTCTCTATTCATTCTATACTTAATAATAGGAAAGTATTAATAATATCACCTTATTCTTTTGCCAGGGGAGTTTTTCCATCTTACACCTGCTGGTCCTTATGTGGAGGTGAAACCTCTCAGTAGGAGAGCTTTGTCACCTGATGGAGCCGGTTTCACTCACACACACACACACACACACACACACACACACACACACACACCCCACACGTAATAACGCCACAGTCCTCACTGATGGACAAATATCAATCAATACAGCTTTATTGGAGCTGTGGGTTAGAGGTCAGCCCAGCTGCCAGTCGACAGCATGCTATTAGTCAGTGCTAATTGTGGCTTTGCAGCACTGTCTTGCAATTCTGGAAGGAGTTTTAAGGAGTTGGTGATGAAACTCTCTATTCTGTTTAACTTTGCCCAGGAATTTGCGTGTGTATTTCTTTGACAAAGAGCTTATACCCACTGTGCAAAACAAAGACCCTCATTTTATTCTTTCACCACAAATTTTGTTGTCAAGAAGATAGAGATTAATTACAGAAAGTTGTACCTAAAAACAGTCAAGCTGACAGTTACATTGCAAATCATGATAAATGTCATAACTGAATCACATTTTTTAATAACATTTTTTATTTGATATATATATACTTTTAAATCTAGTCTTTTTGCACTTCAGGAACTCCAAAACAAAATCATGTTTAACAATTTTAACTTGTGGGGAAAAAAATGGTAAAGAAGGTAAACGTATTCATTTATTTATTTGTTAGTTTGTTTTTTGTTTATCTCACTGACATTGTTCAATGTAGTTTTACTTTCCAGTCTTTTCTCATCCTCTTCCATCTCTTGATATTGCCATTCGACTCATGGCATATTGCATTATTCTCCTCTTATTCTTCTGTATGCACACTCGCATGTTAAATGCCCATACATATGGAACAATGGCTGCGTGCAGTGGAAGTAGTCATGGAGTTTCATTTTGCAGGTGCATTACCTCCCCCACTCATCCCAAGAGTCCGTTCCCACGGATGTCACTGAGCTGCGGCGCCAGCCCCTGAGAATTGGCCCTGAATCCCCATCCAATATCGGGTATCAATCAATTAATGGTGGAGAAAATGGGCCCTACCATTTGTCGGGGTTCCCTCTATGTCCTGCCTCCAACGTTCAGCAAACACAAACTCTCATTTGCAACATTATCTGTGAGAAACCTCTGCCAGGCAGCTTTGTGTGCGAGGGTTGAGATGCTATCGGACATTGGTTGTGAAAAGCGGGCCAACCTTTTGTGTGTTATAGAAGCCCAGGCTTCAGTGAAGTCCTTAACAGGAGCTACCTGGCTTCCTTTATCTAGTATCTACCTGGAAGTGATAAAGAAAAATATAAATGACAGTAGCTCAGAGGTACCTGAGAATGACTTGGGATCAGTAAGCACCTCCATCTTTGTTTTTGAAAGTGTGTATATGGGCAGCATAGTGTTTGACATTCCTGTCTTATCAGTCTGCTAGGAAAACATGTTTGCTCATGGGAACTGCCACCGATATGCAGGCATTGATCGTTAAAGTCCATCTTGGTTAATTGCATTCTTGACTTAAGGCAAACAGAGTGGATTATTTGAGTTGGTCAAGCATTTTAGTCATCACCACATGCCTTTAATATCAAGGTCATTGCTTATAATTTCATCATGTCAAAATAACAAGCTGTTTTTTTTTATTACTAACTTCAAGAGAAAGAAAAAAGAGAGGCTGGTGAGGGAATGATATATATCTGCTACAACCTAAGTGATAACAGGAATGAACTTATCTCACAGACATTCCACAACATTAAATGTAACTACAAATGGTTAAAAAGCACAATGTGTTGCACATTCATAAATGTAAAAAATATGAATGATATTATTAATCTTTGGCAAATGGCTGTGGTAGAAGAGGAATAAACCACTTTGGGATGTGCTTCCTGAAGTCAGGTGGTATTACACCACCCTGTCATGGATTGTCCTGTCATTTTTTAATTCCTTACCTATTTTTTAAATTAATTAATGTTGAGTTAATTGGCTTAGAGTAGTTGGGGCTATGGGCTTCCCTCTGATGCACACCCAAGATCCATGGCTCACTTCTGGATTTGTATAAATATTTCTCATTAGTCTTCTTCTATGCCCCGCCCCTCTCTTTCGACACATGGAGAGTGACAGAGAAGAGAGCTATAATTAACATTAGCTCATTAGCTGTTAACAGAAGAGCTACCCTATAATCACCTGTGTTGCTCATGCAGTGGTTGTGTAGTTAATCTACCCCCAACCCTGAGCACCTCCCCCTCGAACACCAAAGCAGAGACCTGCAACAGTAAACAAAGGAGTCCTATTGAGCTCTTTCACTCTCAAAAGCTTTAAATGCAGTCCAAAGACTTACATGTGCTTGGGCCATTGTTGTGATGACAACAGACTCGATCCACTCCCAAACCACCTGTGACACTGACCCTAAACACGAACCTTTTGACCCTTGATTTCCACTCAAGGGCCTGAGAAATGGCTGATACTACCAACGATGCTTCAATTCAATTCAATACAAAATGAACGTTTGCAGAAACAAGGCTTTACATTGCCAAATTGTTATTTATTGAACAAGTGTTAATGGATGGATTGAGGCCTCAAACTGGGATTGAAAATAATTTCTGACATAAATTTAATTTTATGATCTGTGATATGCACTCGTTCTGATTCATATGAACATAAACAGGTCTCCGATATATTTAGCAGCATATTTTCCTTTGGGGAGTACTCCCTGATTTTTCAGTTCATTTGAATTTATAAGAATCATGCAAATGGAATATGCACATATATGCCCTCTCTTTTTTTTCAGTCTGGGCAGTTTTATGGCAGCAAAAACAGAACCTGTGGTCCTGCTGGCCAAAGTTGGACACACAGAGCTGTGGAACCTTTTATGCAACCTGGCTTCCAGGAGCCTTAAGAAAATATTTTGTTTTCCACCCTTTCTCGATGTTTAGCCTCGGCTTAAGGAAAAGCGTGAGCTCCGAGAAACCACACTGCGAAAAAAAAATATCTCCACTAGGTCAAATGTCCAAAATGGGCCACTTGCCAGGTTTATTCCACAGTCTTTCTTGAATACGCACACACTGTGTGACCAGGGCCTCAGAGTAGGCGTGAGGGGTAGAGCTCACATTAACAGTCCAAAAGAACGCAAAAGGTTTTTTTTTAGATAAATGAACCCATTACAAGTCTTCCATATGGATTAGGGAGTGTGTTCTGTTGGGTCTGGGTTGGCTGTTATAGTGGTATAGTGGTGTGATTAATTCAGAGGACATTTCCTTTGCTAGACAGACAAGCCATGTGTGTTTATTTATATTTATATACTTTTACCGCCTTAACAAGGATCAAATATGAGAAACTCTATATGGTGTCTCCATAAATAATATTCATTCAACATGAAATTTAATTTTCATTTGATAAAAATGTAAAGCTTTCTGAAGTTGGACATAAGAATTTGGTAATATAATAGTAACACAGGAGAATACACCCATAAAAATAGTGTATGCTATCATGTTTGGGAACAGACCTAAGTGGTTTTAGTATCCCTGAGGATTTTCAGTCATCATTATAGTAGTGACATGAGCTCAGTAAATGAGCAAAGATGGCTGAACCTTTTACCATAACCACCAATCAGTGTGGTCTTCTGTTTTTATGTTTAAAAAAAAAAGAACAATAAGGTGTCCCACTAGGTTCAGTTTTAGGTCCTCAATTATTCTGCCTTTATATCCATTTGCAAACATGATGCTAACCTTCACTACACTGATGATTCACAGTTATATTTGTCAGTTAAGCTAGATTCAGCTTGAATAAATAGAAACTCCCTTTTTCTAAATTCTGATAAAACAGAAATATAGATTGCTGTGGATACTACACCCAAAGTAAGACTGTTTTTTTTTTTGTCCTGGAGCATGGTAGTTATTCTGTAAAGCCTAGTGTACACTACATAATTTTTGCCATAACTTCTCAGTCACTGACTAATTTTACGGCTCAGCGACTACCGTGGCAGCTATAATCTTTTGTGGCAGGACGAAGGATAAAATATAAGAACAATAATAATAATGTTTCTAATAAGAAATGATTTGGCATGTCTTACCCAAATGGTTGTTAGGAACAGCAAAAATAAAGACAAACAATGTTTCTTGGCAATGCGCAGTACAAAATAGCTACTTTTTTGCAGGTTCTAGTTCTCTTTGCAGAACAGACAATCCTTGCTGCTTGTCACATTTTTTTCTTTTATTTGTCTTTTTTCTTGAGTCCAAGATATATATTGTTATATATTTTGAAAATGGGATTTGGGGATCGAACAAGCTCATCTGTGATCAAACACTGTGTCATGCCTGAGCCTTATATATCAGCTCTCGTATAGTGTGCACACAAGCACACGTGATTAATATCATGTAGTATAAGCCGGTCGGCGGTTCACATGTCCAGCATCCATTCGGCTTAAAACCAGAGGCTTTGTGTAACCGTTGATGCTGGTTTATCATTTAATTCCCATATAAGTGACATATTTAAAACAGCCTATTATCATCTCAGAAACAGCCTAAATAAGAAGTATACTAACCCTACATAATGCTAACTACTCCATGCTTTAATAACTTCTAGACTATTGTGATATGTTGCTTGCTGAATGCTCTTTATGTAGGCTCCAGCTGCTTCACTTCAGCCTGCATCCTTACCAGGAAAAGAAGGTCAGAGCATTTTACCCCAGTCTATTTCATGCTACACAAGCTGCCTGTTAAGTAATGCACAGCACCCAGCGCATGATGTATAAATCTCTGAACAGTTTACTTCGCAGAGGCAGGCTTATTGTTAGTCCTGAGGATCAGCCGCAGCTCAGCTGGTGAAAAAGCTTTTTCTTACATCATCCCTAAAGAAAAAGTGTTACATTAGAAATGCTAGCTTAATAATTGTTTTTAATTCTAGATTAAAAACATACTTATTTAAGCTGGCCTATTCTTACTTTTGGGACTTATTTTGCTAAAAAATGTTTCCATTATTTGTAGTATTTCCCACAGATGTACAGTATCAGATCAGAAGCAGCTTTAATGGCCAAATGTGCTCATACATACAAGTAATTTTTCCGAGCTTACAAGTACTTCTGGTACTTACATGGAGTGAAACACATAATGGAATACAACATATAAAGAAAAAATACAAAAAGTATAAAAAGGTAGAACAATAAAATAACCAATATAATCAAATATAATATAATATTTCATATGTACAACAGAGATGTTTGTGCAGGTATGTGCAAAAAGGATGTGCAAATAAGTACTTTTTGAGATTTTGAAAATGATAAATGAAAATATAATCAAATATAATATAATATTTCATATGTACAACAGAGATGTTTGTGTCGGTATGTGCAAAATAGATGTGCAAATAAGTAATTTTTGAGATTTTGAAAATGATAAGTGCTATATAAAGTGGTCTCTCTGGCTCTGCACAGGATTTCTTTTGATGATGGTTTATTTATGTTGATTCAGAATTAATCAATGGGACTGCACAAACATGTTTTGATTTTATTCAGTGAAAGGTTCCAGATTATTTGGTGGCTTTTGCCTGGACTGTAATATATGAGGCCTAAAATGTGTTAAAATGTGCTTTTCGGTAAATCAGGGGGTCAGATACTGTGTCAAGACAACCCTCAGTGGACAATCTAACTTTCCAGTAATGCTCTCTCGGCACTGTTGTTGGGTTGGACTGACTAAGCCTGACTTTTGAAATTCTATTAATTCTTTCAGTAATATTCAACATTGGCATTCTTCCTGTGTGTACAGATCTGATTTACAACACAACGTCTTCAGTACTGCCACCAGATCAACATGTCATGTAGCTGTCACTGTTTCCTGGGTTACAGAATGATTAATGGAATTATTCCTCCCATTTAGGTGAGTCGACAACCTCTAGGCATTTCCACATTTGATCAGATAAATGATGTTATCACAAGCAATGGATCTCCTAAACACTGCTTGCCGTTTCCTGTCTGTTCCTCAGAGGAGGAGGAAAAGGAATGCTGTCAGCTGGCTGGCTGGTGCTCCTATTGTCCCTTCTCTCTACCTACTGATCAGAGTCTTATGGTACCCCCAGCTCTTCTCCCCCAGCTGGGTAATTAAACCACATCGTCATGTGTGACAGCAGCCGGTCCTCTGTCCCACATGGGGACATTTGACGATGCCTCATATCAGCAGCCTTAAACAGCATGGCGCACAGCCAGAGGTCATGCCCTTCCTGGGCCTGGAGTGTACATGCCTGTGGCCCTCTCCAGGGTTACCTCCCCCCTTCTGACATATCCTCAGGGGCACAGGGAGAAGAGCACATAGCACAAGAGCCCTGAGGAGATATATCTAATGACTAGATCTCTAAGCTGAGCCTTAGACAGTGGGGGAGAGGCGATATAACCCTTTAAACTCATAGATGCCCATAGATCTTACTATTCTAAGCCTGGTCACACACATCCAAACTCATATAATCCAATGATCCCATTACACAGCACTTAACCATAGACATTGGCAGGATCTGGGCTAGAATTAAGACCCCTGGCTGGAGGGGGTTAATAAGTGGCGCTACCTGGGAGAGCCATATTGGAAAGCAGAGGGAGTCATCAACATCCATCTACTGGTTTCAGCTTAGCTCACTTTACTTCTTTTTTTTTGTGATGTAATTGTGCATCATTGATGTTTTATGGCAATGAGCTGTCAAGGTTGTCAAATGAACCTTAACTATTTGACACACCCTGCTGGCACTTGAGCCGGTCTGGTGACAGGGGTATTACTACATATATTTTTGCAACTTCACTACCTGACAGTGCCAAGTGGAAGCAGTGAATGGCACAAAATTATGTGGGTTTTTTTTCTTATAGGTTTTAAATATTCACAGTGACTATATAAATCACATTATTTCACATGTTCACTCATGAAATAAAGAGGTCAAAATATTGCCACAATTAATCTTTACATACAGTGCAGACAACCAAAGTGTAGCACTTTGCTTCTTCCATCCATTCTCTATGCTACAGAAAAACACAAGACTTTCCTTCTTCATTGTTTTGCTTTCTGTACCTGTTGCGCTGACCCTTAACACACAAAAGCTTGGCATGCATGCATGTTATCAGACACCTATGAATAACACCCACCAGACCTGCCAGAGTCCTGGGTTGCACTACCTCATGTCCTATATGCTAATACCTAACAATCAGTCATTTCTGTCTGTTGAGCTGTTGAACATCTGCCCCTGGTGCCTGGTGGGAGCTAGTGCAACATCCTGATACTGATGCTGCAAGATCACAATGCATTTCCCCTGCTGTGATTCCTTTCTACTGCTGGACCTGCTTAAACTGACACTGGTGCATGGCATGACCCAAGTAATGTAATGCAGTACTCAAAATCCCTAGGCAATTTTGCCCAGAGGAGAATGGATTACCTATCTGAGTGTGGTTTCTTTCAAGGTTTCTTTCTTACTCAAGAGACTATTTCTTTGACACGCTTGGCTGGCTTTTATATAGCTGTTTTATGACAATTAAAATGTGATTTAAAAATAAAGGTTATTTTTAATCAAATTACAGTGACATGGCTTGTAATGAGAAAGAAATACATTAAGGAAAGGCATCTTCTATCTTCTTTCTTCTCTCAAGTATTCCCTTAAGCAGATAATACTGGTCTCTATAAAGAGCTTCCCACTGTGGATTCCTTCAGGGCTCCAGCTGGGCAAAGATTAAAGTGACGATCATTTAAAGCTGCGTGGAGCTGCAAGTTTCTCTGATCCCTATTTCCCTAGACATTGTGCTGTGGTGTCTGTTTAATGGTTAATGTCTTTACCACCCTCCCACTGTGTTGGGCAGCCAGTCTCACAACCCTCGGCAGAGAAGCAGCCCGAGGCTTCAGTCTTCAAGCACTTCTTATAGACTGAAACCTCCTGCAAAGTGGAGAATTATTGACCTCCGTGGAGCCACAGAAAAGGCTGAAGATCCAAATGATGATGAATGACCATTAATTCAATTTTACTGGATCTCTGTGTGATTAGTTGGTCTGACAACTACAAGCATCTGGTCATTTGATACCTTTAAAAATGATTCAATTTTTTTTCTCACTTATCTCTCTTACAAGTTCATTTTTAAAAGCTCATGATTGTTTTAATGATGCTGTCCATGAAAATACAAGGGCAGTTTAACTATTCTCCTCAGGGAACAGTGTCTTGAGGTTTAGACAGCTGGGCGAAGAGACTGCCCCCTGGAGACAGATTGGAAACCCTGGTAACAAGGCCAATGCTGGGAACTTATGACAAGGTGATCAGGGAAGGGGAGACAGAGTAAGACAGAGACAGACAGATTCTCCACTGGTGAAGATAATGCTAATGAGAGCCCACACACTGAAACAAAATGGCTTAATTGTACTGAGTTCATCCCATGTTGGTGCACAATGGCTTGGGAAGGACTCCCAAATATAGATTATTGTAATCCCCAAGTAATTACTGAAGTTGCATCATCTTCTCATGGCAGAGATGTTCTTGGGGAAGGGGGCCTGCCCCTGCCCCTGCCGTTCAATTCACACACTTATTAAGGAAGTATCAATTCCTTTAGCAAGAAGAGACACAATAGCACCACAAAACCACATTCATGAGGCTTTTATTGGCCTTTATAGCGGTGACAGACATCTACAGTGTTCAAAGAAAGGCTCATTCACAGGCAGGTCAGTCCTAATGTCATCTGAAAGGGAACTGAAAATGCGCAACAACGCACATTGCCTTGAGTTTGAAATATGGGGCATAAATGTACTGTGAGTATTGTGATGTTTAAATGCTTGGTCCAAGTGACAAAAGGCACAACTCCACTACTCCTTTGAAGGCCTTTTTAACAGCTTCTGATGCCATAGACATCTCTCTCTCTCTCTCTCAGTCTCTCTCTCTCTCTCTCTCTCTTTCTCTATCCTTGGCTTTTGACAGGAAGCTCATGATTTTTAACGCCCCACTGCATGCATAATGTAGTAGGCTGCACAATCGCATACAGGATGTGAGAGCCAGTGGCTCCAGTGAGCACCTGTGTCGAACAAAGATGGCCTTTCTGCCATGGCTGCCTGCCCTGGTACCCGCTGTCACCATTTCCCTGCCTCAGCCCCAGCTGTGCTGCATTCAGTTCTCCCCTCCCATGGACTCAGCCATCCTTAGTGCTCCAAAAAGTGACACTGTCCCCTGCCATAAAAGAGCTCTTTATCTAGTTATTAATGATGGTCTGAAAGTGGCAGACAAATGTTTGAGGAAAAAAAAAGATTATTGACGTTCCAGCATGAGTGCATGGGTGTGTATAGGTAATCAGGCTATCAACATACAAAGAAAGCAAGATAAATGTACCCATCATGACAGGCGAGTCATCACGGCGTCATCTTACCTACAGCCGGAACGCTTGACAGATTATTAAGTTGTCATTTAGGGACAATGTGAGGTTGCTTTATTCCAACCCTTGTAGCTATTGTGTAAACTCATTCTTATATATCCTCTTTACTTTACAAAGCCAGAGTCTAATGCAATTCAAGGCATTGTGTTGTGTGGTGTAATTGATTACCATTTTGGAGGCTTTTGGACTTCTCTTGCTTGGTTGTTCCCTCCACTAGGATCTGACTTCAACATGTCTGGCTATGCAGTATGGACAAAGAAAATTGGTCTGAATAGACGAATTAGCAAATCACAGTCTGGGCTCTCCTTTAAGGCCAGTCTTTGTGGTTCATGATAGATCTTTAAAATATGCACCACGCAAAAGACAGACAGCACAAAAGGCACAACAACAATAACAACAACTCACGCTGTCACTCAAAGAACAGCACAGTCATTTGTATATACAAGGGATTGTGTGTATGTTAGTGTATGACGGCATGTTAGATATGTGTCTAAATGTTTATATGAAGAAATGCATGTGTTCTTGTGTGTGTGTGTGTGTGGTGGGAAGATCTGTGCCAGTGGCATTGTTGCAGCATTTAAGACAACTACAAGGCATGATTTGTGTTAATGGGGGCATGGAGGAATCTGGGTACTTTAACTGGACCAGCTGCAGAACAAAATGTCGACCCAGCTGCAGACATTAGCCCATACTCTCTCTATCTCTCTCGCTCTTTCTCACATCACATGACTCCAGGGTCGTTGGGTCCTCTGTCCCCTTGTTATGCAAACGACTCTATCTAACAGTTGAAAAAAAAGGGAACAAGTTGACGGCAGTCACAATATATAAGAGCACAGGGGCAGCTCAGAGAGGCACCTGACTATCATCACGCCTCAATTAATAAAAAAAGTTCCCATTTCAAAGTTTATACAAGTCTATACAAGAGAAAAGTAAAGTAAATGGCTGTGCATACAAGTAGACTATAATATTTACAACACTGAAAATGTGCTGCATGGGAAACATTATATAGAGTATTTTCCAATAGTTACATTTTGCAATTTACTAGCAACAAAAATGAATTAGTTAGGCTTGTTTGATTTTGGCTGTGTTTGGGGGGTTCCCCACTTATAACTACGCTTGCTAGGGACCTGTGGAAAAGATTACTTGTGACACTAAACATATGGCAGCAGTTACAGGAGAACGAGTTAGAGGAACCCAAACAAAGATTTGGTTCAGTTTTTCTGTTCTACCTTTTCTGGACTATGACGAAGCCCAGTATCGGTCTTTAAAGCTCAACGTCTCTGAAAACAAAAAGAGAGAGAGAGGAAAATCGAAGATTGTGTACTGAGTGAAATGCAGTCAATGCGTGAAAATCTGTCTCTGTGTTGTATTATTATGGTTAGTTTTCTGGCTGGTATTGGATTGCCAGCACCAACCCCACAGATCTCCTGGGTGTTTGATTTGAACATGGGGAGTCTGGAAGCTCTCAGTGTACGTATGTGTGTTCATGTTTCTAAAGCAAGAACCTGCTCTTTATTGGTTCTGCTACCGAGTTCATATTCTGCAGTCTGTTGTCATGCCATCCCATGTTTTCAGTCCACTTGGCCTTTCTCATGGCTAAGTTGAATCAGCATAATCACTCACTGGGTTACATTTCTATGGTTTCAAACTACAGGGTGTCCCAAAAGTCTCCATATACAGGGGTAATTAACACTTTTTCAAAATGTCTTCCAATACTTAGTTTATATTATATATATTTTTTGTCAGATAGCCTTTAAGAATTCCTTTGACAAAAGAAGAACGTATTGAAATCATTCTCACAGCTGGATCGGGAAGCTGTCGCAAGGTTGCGTTGGACTTTAACAGGAAACATGGCAAGCACAACACACACAACACTGTTGCCAAACTGGGAGTTGGGAGAGACGAATCTGTGTGTGTTAACAAAGAAATGGTAATCATGTAGAGGAAGTTTTGTAAATAAAGTTCCATTTTGCTAAAAAGTATTAATTTCCCCTGTGTATGGAGACTTTTGGGACACCCTGTAGAATAACAATAATGTAGAACACACAATGATTAACAGTGTGACAGTAAAAGTCAAAGATAAAATGCATACCTCTTTTATGGGTGTGTGTGCCATGACAACATACTGACAGTGTATAGTATATGACGAATTTAAGCCACACGTACAAACGTACGAAAGGTACGAAATCAGTACAAATATATAAGACCTATGTACCTTCTTCTCAACATGAGTTAAGATTAAATAATAGAGAATCTGGAATGTGTTCTTATAATTATTACCCTCTTATATGGGTTTAATCCAAACCTCAATTAGTGAAAAACATGTAGCCTATAAATAATGTCAATTTAGACCTAATGTGCTCTGGCAGTTGGAAGTTCAGAAATATAAAGCTTTAATAAATGTAAATAATGAGCCTAATATTTGAATAATTAATCAAATAAATCTGGGCTGACAGGGGTCTGTAGATTTTTTTTAGAACCACTGATCTAGCAAATACATATATATGTGTCTATTTAGGACTCACTATTAAAACATGTTATTCTTTATGAAACATGTAGAATGCAATTAGCTATTGAGTGAATTTCAGATTAAGCATATTGACTTTCTTATACCTGGTTTCATAACAGTCCACAAAAGTGCCCACTTTCTGCACAAACAGCCTATGAGATGAAAGCAAATTAGGCTCCTGTGTTTTCTCTGTCTTTCCCGGGCTGCGTCAGCTGCCAAAGCCCACACTTGCTGTCCCAGAATTCTCTCATTCACACACACACACACACACACACACACATGCACATGCACGTTTATTTTATTTGCACGGCTGTCTGAGTGCTGTCCCATGGTGGCATGGAGCTTGCACTTCCTGCGGAATGCGTAGCGAACGCCTGACAGCCGCTGGTTGATAAACAGCCACTGCAGCAGGTGGACAGATATTGGGTATGCGAATGCGTATTGGTGGTGTGTGTGGGTTCGGGGAGTTTGTGTGTGCGCACGTGATGAAGAAAAGGAGATCGTTAAGGGCAGTGATATATGTGTTTAACTGAGCGGTGGATTTAGAATTTTGCACACACACACACACACACACATTTATGCAAGCATTCGGTTGGAGATGATCTACCATAAGGTTCATAGTGTATGCGGGCCATCACCTCCTCCCTCTCGTTTTACCTCGCCATCAAACCAAATGAAATTCATCTTATTGAAAGGCTTTACGCTTACAAGCCCCACGTTATGTTTCTCAAAACACCATGTGATTGGCAACAGCAGCTGCCCTAAAAGCCAGCTAAAGGCCCCAGAGATGATTGCACACAACTGAACCATGCGCCTGGATATTTAAATGTTTCTGAACTCTGCACATTAATGCAAACATGCACCATGCTCATCAACGCACAAAAAGGCATTCTTTTACACACATGCACGCAGACTTTAAGAAACAAGAACTCAACATTATACAACCCTCAACTACTTTATAAAAAGTTTATCATACTATTCTTGTGAGGACGCGCCAATGTCATATTTATTAAAGCAAATAATTAAAGCTATGCTCAGACCTAGACCTAGCCCTAACCTTAACCTCATTAACCTTTTTTATTAACCTTATTAAGCATTTATGCAGTTGTTGTAAAAAAAATATATTATTTAATAAATAAATTAAACAGAATTTTTCTCATGGTGACCAACCAAATGTCCCCACGAGGTCAAACTGTCAGATATTCCTATCCTTATGGGGACATTAGATCCCCACTAAAATATAAAAACATGCATATATATATATATACAAATACATTGAAAATGTCTTTCTCAAATGTTCAATGAAATTGTCATTCTTTATGGGTCACCACCCTTCCAAAACTTTCGGGGCCCAAACATGGTCCAGAATGACAACGCCCCTGTGCGTAAAGCGAGCTCCATGAAGACATGGTTTGCCAAGGCTGGTGTGGAAGAACTTGGAGTCCTGACCTCAACCCCATTGAACACCTTTGAGATGAACTGAAATGCTGACTGCCCCTATCCCAAGCCCTCCATCTCCAAAACCCCCTCCCCCATCCCCCACCCGCGCATGGCCATCTTGCCCGACATACCCGCTCTCTCACTAAAGCTCTTATGGCTATCTCCACAGCCACACTCCAATGTCAAGTGGATTGACTTCCCAGAATATTGGAGTTTCTTATAGAAGCAAAGAGGGACTAAATCTGGAATGGGATGTTCAAAAAAGTCACTTATGGGTGTGACATTCAGGTAAAAAGCATAGCGTTCCTTTGTAAGGCCCTGAATGAAATGTTGTGAAGTTGACAGCGTATTCTGTGCACTTGACACCTCAAGTCCTTGCACAGCATCATTGAAATGTCAAGGTTGCAATCCCTCATGGTTGCATACCACAGTTATCATACTAATGCTGTTGGCCCTAAGTCAATATGACAGCATTGAACTAGGTATTATGTGAAGCACTTGGACCATGGTTGTGTCTGTATATTCCAGGGAGCTTCCATCCCTGTCCTCTTGCAGGATCACCTCTCCCATTGTGTTCCAGTACCTCATTTTACAAATTAAGCACTGGATATGCCTGTGTTTGAGAGCATAAGACAGAGAAAAGTCAACAACTTAGCTCACTAGATCAGTGTGTGGCCATTAAAAAATAAATTAAATTTAGATCAAGTGCTGCAGTGGCAGAGGGAGTTCAGCTGGTCATGGATTTCCTGTCATGAGGAAGGGGTTAATCAGCACCAATGTTATATAGATTTTCACCATCAGTTTAATACAATCATGTTTTAGCACTTGGTGTTACCATCAAATAAAGTTTATTTATTAAAAATAAAATAAAAATTATTATATATATATTTATATAATATATATATATATATATATATATATATATATATATATATATAAGAATACATTGACAAATTATCATGTATGGTGTAAATCCAATCCAATTTTATTTGTATAGTGCTTTTAATAATAGACATTGTCACGAAATGGGCTTTACATTGGTTTTATTGTGGGTTTGTTTCTCACAGAGGTCCAACAGTTGACTGTGCCTTTGTAATAACCATCTTGAATTGGTTTTGTTGGTGGTTGTGTATGGTTGCTAATACCTAGCCAATACCTATTTTCATTTTAGGGCATTTGTGTGTTAAAGCTGTATAATGTATGATGTCCACGTGGTGAGACAGAATCTGGTAGAGGGTGTGGCAGAGTACTAGTGGAGTCTGGTAATACTACACATAAAGCCTTCTAACATTATCCTCTGCAAGTTTTCTCAAGTCCTTCGAACAGAACCCCACATCACCCACTATGGAACTCCAGGCTAAAAAAATTCAGTTTTCTATAGCTTTGGATAGATACTACGCTGTATTGAATTCAAGCATTCACTTTATGATGAATTTAATCTTCTCTTAAAGACAAAATTAGATTAAGTCATTCAACTTGTCAGTCACCGTTAGTATTTGTTGACCTTATATAGGTTACAAGCATTAAAAGATACCTAAAAGTGTACTCAGGCCAAATCCAATCCATTTTCCAATTTGGTGATATTTATCTGCTGGCGTCAGCCAGGGATACCTAAGTCTGGTTGGGTATGAGTTGTCAAAATAAATTTCCCTGCAGCCAGCTGGTGAGGAGTGACAAGTGTGTATTTGATAAAAGCTGATTTGTTTATGGGGCGAGCACTTAAACCCGAGGACTCTTAAGTACTTGGGCTGTGGACAACACTCAGAGGCATGCTGGATATGGAATCATGTCAACAATGTTTGGTTTTGAGGACTTGTATGGACATGGACAGGCATTTCAGGATCATCTTATCTTCTTAGTCACCTCTTTGCTGTCCATTTAAACCCTTAATCATAAAAGGAAACATGGAAGTAGATATGCTTTTATATTCTCCAGCTTGTTCCAGCTTGTTTCTTTAGGAAAACCTCTTTAGACACAGGTTACAACTTTTCACTGAGGTTTTGCAAATTTAAACAATAATATTTAAAAGAAATTGAGAAGCTGTGAAAGTGCCTCATATCCTTAATCCGGCTAGAAATTTAAGAACTTTTCTATTTGAGGTTTTACAATATTTTTACAGCACTACACCAGCATGATTCTTCATATTTCATACACTTTTAAACGAATAAAAGGGAAAATATAAGAAGAACAGTAACAGCAATAAAATGTATCTTGAAATTGAATTAAACAAAATGATCTTCAAAAATTGAGCAAGTTAAGCCTTCAATCATCTATGCTGTTGGACTACACCAAGCTCTAAGGAATTTACACTGTATCGTATGACATTACAATATTCCACGAAGCACAAATAAAGTAACTCTCTAATGCTGGGAAAGGCTAGTCTGCGCCTTCAGCAGGCCCTAAAGTGTTCTTCCTTTTTCAAACCGTGCTCCCGTTCTGCCTGGCACAGAGTGCTGATGGCTGTCCAGAGAGCAGTTTTTGCGTCATGGGCCACAGCAGGGGGTCAGCTGAAGCCTTTTCCAGCATCAACCACCATGACCATGACTGCAGGCGGCCTGGGAGCAACAAAGGCCCACCCAAAGAAATACATAAGCTGTGAGGTCTGTTAAAATGACCATTCATAACATGGTTTTACAGTTTTTATAGAGACTTGGTAAGAGTTGGCCCTTGGTAAGAGCTAGAGCATGGCAGCTCAGTGCTATGTTTGAGAAATAGACGCGCGCACGCACGCACACACATGCACACACACACACGCACACACACACTATCTCACAGTCACATGCACCAAACATTACGCTCAGTTACACTTATGCAGACACCTACATATCATTATAAACTGTTTATCTTCTGAGAGACTCATGTTCATCTTGGCAGATCTGTCACCTGTCATTTAACTGGACACTCTCTCTATCTCTCTCTCTCTCTCTCTTTGTCTTAAAGTGGTGGGTAGTAGAATTGCCTCCTCGTTCATACTTGCTGATGACACATCAGCTTTACTGTCTATTGAATGCCTTTAAATGAAGCTTTTTATCTGAAAATGGCAACCATTTTGTCACTAATGCACAACTGATAATACATAATGCCACAGATGCACTGCTTACAGGATGTCTCGCTAGCCCCGTGAAGAAGGAGGAAAAAACAACTAAGCATAGTGGCGTTAAAGAAAGGTGATACAGCAGATACTGTACCCTAGAACGGTATGAAAGAGTGAAAATGAGCATTCTTGGAAAGTCAAAGGATCAGGTGTGAGGATGTTCCTCATTGGTTAAAAATAGCAGGTAAGAGTAACTTGACAGTATCTGTAAACATTATAAATATTGCCTAAAGTGCTAACTCTTAAAGTCTTTTTGTTGGAAAAAAAAAATTCAATCTAATAAGCAGTGTAGCTAGTATGTGTCATGTGCCAAGCCCATGACCTTGTCACATGATCATCAGTCACAAGACCAAGTAAACACCTACAGTATACCCGTTTGCCCCCAGGTCCATAAATAACCCGGACAAGCATGCAGCATCTGCCAAACAATTCCCTGTGAATTAGTTGTTACTATAGAAATGGCTACGTATTAGAAAAAGCGCTTTAAGCACAATTCTTGTGATTTGAATTACTGGCACTATTATCAGAACCCTGCTGTTATCGAAAATTAAACAATGTCTTCTGACCAATCAGATTTGAGAATTCAGCAGCACTGTGCTATGAAACATATAATTACAGATTCTAGAAAATGTTATTAGACTGATTCTGGTGTTATAACAGAATCATATGCCACAAGGGTAACCCTTAAGTTTAAGGGTGACCTGATTTTAATTTTTGTTTTTTTAAATTCCAAATAAGCTCGAATCATTTCCAAGAGCAGCTTTGAAACTGAAGAAATAACACTAGGAGTCCAACTGTATATACTGCCTCGGCCATAATATAGTCTGGCATCTTTTTTCTTGTATTATCTTTTGTTTTCTCCTGACAAAAGTCACTGGCATTTTATGTGTTTAGTTATAATTCTCCAAGCAATCCTAGTTTTGTAGCTGGATAAATCTAGATTGAGGATGTCACCTTACTGACTCTTACCTCATAGCCTTTTACTGATGTCATTCCTGATGAGGTCACCTGATTGAGAAAGCTCAGACGTTTGTCAGATGGTTTTAAAGTTCAGGACTTGATGGGAGGGGTTTGGGTTCGGGCTCAAAGCTAGCACATCAAGACTGATGGTAATAATTAGACTTCATGATGGAATGATGAAGTGAGAGTGCCGATCACTGTTTTGAAGGGGCTCGAGCTAGAGTTTAATTTTGCTTTGTCACGTATTGTGAGGTTGAACTTTAGATTTGTGAAGTTTAACTTGCAATGACTCTGCCTGTTACCTCCCACTCCTTGGCTGCAATGTACTAGCCTGAGTGCTCTCTCACACACAAACACACATGTATGAACACCCCCAAGACCTGTGGAAATGGAGCATGAATGACATCACGGCCCTGTCTGATGCCTTGACTTTACAAATAAAATCCATCTGATGGATTCACTACTTATTGTTTTCATATTTCATGTTGTTTATCAGAATGCACTATGTCCACTTGATATATAGTGACTGATTTGATCCACATGTTTATTGGCACATCTGCCTTTGCTACACTTGTTGGGTGCTTCAGTTCCATTAATGTGCCCATATACAGAGCTCATCATTTTCTCTCTCTCTCTCTCTCTCTCTCTCTCTCTCTCTCTCTCTCTCTAAACTACCTAAAATTTGACCTAGAGAGGGAGACGTAGCAGAGACTTTAGAAAAGGCACTCCTTTGGTTTTTCCATGCAGACCTGATGGATAGAAGGAGGATGAATATAACAGTCTCGAGAATGATTTTGAAATATATTACATAGATGAAATATGGACACTTGAGAATGTTTCACTTTTTTGGAGGTTCGGATTATGTGCGTGTGAGAGAGAGGAGAAAATGTGCTCTTAACAAATGAGCTGCCACAGTGCTATTTCAAGCCTACAATAACGTGATCTGGATGGTGGAGCTTGTATAAGTGGATTGTGTCAGTGACGTCTGCCTGCATAGTGTCAGAAATAGCCAGAAAACACCTCAGCCACTGAGTAAGCCCAAACAGATTACACCGGGAGCTGGCAACAACTTTGTCACCTCGCTGGTGCTGATTCATTTTAAAGTCTGAGATGGATAGCACACAGTCTGTTTACGTCTTCCAGTCACGCTGTACATTTCACTAAACAACTGGAGCCATACAAATACCTGCAGTATTTCTATTATGGAAAAAATGGACCCTGTTGTTTTTTTGTTGTTTGCTTTCTGTGCAAACAGATATAATGACGCTAGAGTGTAATTGCTGTGAAATGTGCGTCATTGAGTCCACAGTTTCTTGAAAATAAGGAAATGTGAAAAGTTATAATTGCTTTTAGGGGGAAAAAAAACATTGCCCTAAAGGCCTTGAATGCTAATCGCACGGTCAGTTTTGTTTATCGTACTATGGAGATGAATTCTGTGCAAATGAAACTCTGGCAAATAGCTCTGCTTTTTATTGGCCTTTAAAGTTCATTAAATCTGGACATATACAGATGTCGACGTTCCTCCTGTACAGGGCAAGCACAGACATGAAGTGTAAATAAACGGAAATTAACTAAAAGTTGAGGCAGTTGGCTCTAAAGTTAGCCTACACAATTTTCAAACATGCCAAGTTCAGAATGGATCCCATGCAGGTGATCAGTCATAATTCACTGCTCTTTGACAGCTCATATACAGTTACAGGGGCTTGACTTGAGGAATTAAGACAAATTGGGCAAAAATTGCAAAAGGTAAACATCGAAGGGTCTTTGCGAGATGTTTTTATTTTGGAACCTGTGGCTCACCCTATAGGCTGAGCTCTATTTTCTGCAAACGGAGGGTTTCAGAATGGCTCCTATTTGCACTGGCACCTGAAAGGAAGGAAGCTTTAGCAATGAAACAGTAGCCAGGCCGGTGCCTCATACATTAACTCACCCCTGCCTGTTTCAGCCCATTTGACATAAAGTATTAAGCATCTTGCAAAAAAAATATGGCTGGAGAGTTCCTGGTGTCATCATGGGACGTGTTCTCTTTTAATGTCTTTTCAAGCTTCACTTGAAATATAGAACTAGATATATATAGAATTATATTGCTTTCAGTGTGCTATCTCATGAGGCAGGGAAACCACCATGAAACATTTGAAATGAACTCTAGTAAACGGCTTAAAAAAACACATTCAGTCCTGAATAATTTGCATGACTGTGGAAAAAAAATCAGATAAAGCCTTTGGACAGAGAGCGTCAGATTGTATGCCACTTGAAATGCATTTAAAGTCCATTTAAATAGCCTATTCTAGTGAAAACCTTTCTAATTGGCTGCTCAGCAGAGTAGCCTGGATGATTTTATGAAGACCAGAAATGGTTTGTTTAGAGCAGCTGAATCCAAGCGTACAAGGCAGCCTGGTGAAATTGCAGGCACTCTGTAAGTCGATACGGCTACAGAGCCCTGTTCACAGGCCTGGAGTTTACACAGAATAAATACAAATAATGAAAAAGTAAATAGCAGAGCTGGTCCTTATGTCACCATGCATTTATCTTGTACACCAGAGAGCAACTCTTGAAAATGTAACCTGTCTATCTGTGGCCCCGTTTGCCTGTAGTAATGGCACACGTTTGAACAAAAGGGGGAAAAGATTTAACAGAAATGAATAATGTTTAAAAATCAGGGCCAAAAATAGCTTTCTAATGTCCATAGAACATTTACTTTTCCTGTAAAAAGCGTATCTTATTCTCCAATAGTGTAATGTTATTACAGAGCTACCACACATGTAAACTCTATTCCAAATCTCATATGACCTCTTTTTTAGGTTACAGACCAAAATATATATTTACTTACATATTTCAATAGAAATTTTAACTGTATTCTTTGTAGTGTTGGTTTACAGGGCAAAAAAAACAAACCTACAACACCTTAAAGTGGGCGGAAATTACACAGCATTCTTGTTTCAGAGAGCTATATATACACCATGTAAAAAAAAAATGTACAAAATGTTCAAGATTACAAACCTTTCATTTATAACGTAAATAATCTAACTTTTATAATCTAAAACCTTTAAATAGTTTTAGACCTGCACCATATTGGCAATTTCAACACGTTGGTTATATCAACCATTCTCATCAAGAGATTCACAAATCTGCTACTTTGTACTAATAAAATAATAATAATAATAAAATGAATGAAACAAAACATTCAGGTTCACAACCATAAACATACATATTGTTTGAATTATTTCCTAGAGTAATCAATCATCCTGTAGACTTTATAAATATTATTAAAACTCCTACCTGATAGACGCTAGAAGAAGCATTATTGTTAATTAGAACATGGTTGGTGCATTTATTTTTCAGCAACACGCCCAACAAAATTTCTGAAGGAGTTTTATTTAAATTAGTAGAAATGTTTAAATAAATATCAACAGCAGTTACAGTCTCCAGCTGCACATCTTATAATTAAAAAGAAACTTAATATATTATCTGAAATGATCATAAATCTGGCTGGTTATTTGAATTTGAATTTTGTTCAGTTTTTAATCTGTTATATTATTTAATTATTATATAATATGATTTCATTATTTAATATTATAATATGCTATAATGTCCTATAAAGTGATTCAGATGGTGCAGACCAGTGAATTTGTGGTTTTGTATTTATATTGCATTTTGTGTTTAAGCATTTCTTTTTCAAGTCATGGATCTTGGATTATAAAATATCACAGACATTGAGCATAAAAGCTATTTGACTGTAATAAATGGTAGACTCTGTGAAGGACTGGTGTCCCATCTAAAAACCAAGCTAATGCGTGGTGTTAAGTAATGATGGGAGTCAGAGCAGACAGTAAAAGCCAGGAAACTACATAAAACCCACCAATAATGAAATAAATGAAGAAAAAAAAATTTTAAAAAGAATTTAAAGACTGTTTATGGTCTATAACAACCCACAAACCAGGAGACAAAGCCTTATCTTGCCAAAAGAGTTGCAACTTTTTTTTATTTCAAAAGAGATTATAGTGAGAGAAGCAAATGCCATTATAATGAACCAAAATACACCACGGACTCATTTATTATCTGAGTGTCCTGCATTCTCCTATAAAAACATTCATCCTGCGCCTGAACAGCACTGATCTGGTCACGGTGAAATAAAGGAAACAAATGTGTCAGTCATCCCGCTCATGAAATGTAGCAGCAACTTAAGGAACATGGTACTTTTCCAATTCTAACTATTGTAACTTGTTGCATTATGCAACGTGACTGATATCGCCTAATCAGTTGCATCACTTGGTGTGTCAGTGCTGGTTCTTTTGTGTAGTGCCAGTGTAAAGAATGGCATAGATTTTCATCTCCTTCAGAAACTTCCACAACACATGTGGTATGGCGGATGCCTGCCAAAGCATGTCAGTGTGAAATGCAGGACCTCACAGCTGCACTTAGTCCTGATGGGCTGTTTGGACAGGGAGAGATGCCCAAAGCTGATGTGCAAGAGCCTCCAGTGAAATCCTTACCAACTGCCCTCCTCTTTGTTTGATTCGTCAAAGCCATTGATTTGGTTTATTCTCATGTTGGCGTTTGGTGTTTTATAAATCGGAGTGATTTCTCGTGACCCACTGATCGTTCTTTGCAGCAACCAAAAGTTTACAGCGCGCCTAAATACAGCTGATAACGATCAAACTCAAAAGCTCTGATATAAACTATCCAAAGAATTTAAGCTTATCAGTCGACCCAGCATGGCGAGATTAGTGCCAAGCCAATATGGGGCAGCTGGAGACCTTGTGTCTCAGTGTGTGTCCATCAATTTGTTACACATTACTAAGAGTCCTAACATCTGGGTGGTGTGGTCATGGTTTATGGTCATAATAAAAAACTGTTGAAAGAATAATTGTGATTAAAGAGCATACTCACATTCTTTACTCAAAAATGATAGACAAATTTAAAAAACAGTCAGCCTCAGTGACAGAACCTGTTAAACCCTAGCTAAGGGGTGGGACATTTCTTAAATCTGTTAAATATCATTTGCTGCAATGTAATGAAGCAATGAAGTGATAACGTGTTGCTATCCTGCTGAGCTAGCATTTCAAACTTCTCATAGTTACTAGAAGTGTATCTGTGATGTTATACAGGGTGTCCCAAAAGTCTCCATACACAGGAGAAATTAACACTTTTTATCAAAATGTCTTCCAAAATTTTTCATACTTAGTTTATATTATTATTATTTTTTTTTGTCAGATAGCCTTTAAGAATGCTTTTGACAGAAGAAGAACGTATTGAAATCATTCTCATGGCTGGATCAGGAGGCTGTTTCAAGGTTGTGATTTTAACAGGAAACATGGCAAGCACGTCACACACGACACTGTTGCCAAAATTATAAACAAATTCAAAAAGACTGGAAGTGTTGCGGACCAACTGAGAAGTGGACGTCCACGGACATCCACTGACGAAGACACAACCAACGTGGTGCTGGCACACACACTCCCCTATGTATGGAGACTTTTGGGACACCCTGTAGTTATAACAAATGTTTATAAAAAATAAAGTTTTAGTGATTGTAGTATGTATTATAGTCAATGACATGTATTTTCTCAGTTAAAAAGGATTAAAGACTAGCCTCCCTTGGTGATTTCAATATATATATATATATATATATATATATATATATATATATATATATAAATATATTGTATGTAGCTTACTTATTTCAAGTGCACACACAAATTCAGTGAAAACTGTAGTAATAATTTTAGTGCCACTTCATATTAATGACTTGAAAGAAAGCTAAAACAAATCCATAAATTAATACAAAGAAGTCTAGCCATTCATCCAGAATAAAAGAAATGATACCCTATAAAAATAAAGCTGCAGTGGCTTTCATTGTTTAATTTTCATGGAGTTTTATGGGCACTAAATGTAAAGCAGCTTCATTGTGAACACATTTGGTACTTTACAGGTGTTTGGCATCTATCAACATAGACATGTGAGTATGAAGACAATCGGTGTTACAGAAAACTTTGCAAATATGGAAGGAATATTTTGTTCAGTTTGGCATATTAAAACTAAAAAAGTATGACACACAACTTTACTAAAAGATGTAAGATGTAATTGTATTCAAAAAGGTGCTACAGATTTAGGGGAAGTGTTCCAGAGAGAGTGAGAGAGTGTGTTACAAGGATACAACAGAGACAAGCTATAGAAGTCATTTTAATCGTGAATTAACTGTATACACACAGATCTGTTTTACATACAAGCTAGGATATATATATATATATATATATATATATATATATATATATATATATATATATATATATATATATATAAAATCCTGCTGAGGGTACAGTGGCACCATCCATGGACACATTTCTATATTTTACTGCATGTTTATCCAACACTATAAATAATGATATAGTTTCCTATATTAAATCTAGCAACTCTTTAGTAACAAAATCTCATAACTGACAATAAAAAACAAAAATTCATAGAACTTCCTACACTGCTGGAAGAGAATTTGCAAAACTATAACCATCAAAACATTATTTTAGCTGAGAATAAAATATCAGGGATCTTTACTTCTCTTCTAATATTAGGGGAAATAAATGAAGAAAAATCTCTCAGCTCATTCCAATAAAGCAAGCTAGACAATATTATATAACTTTTTTTTTACATTTACAGAGCAGACAGTAGCGTGGGGGAAAGCTGAGGGAATTTTAAATAGGGTTTAAAGAATTACTTTATAACAATGATGATAATGGACAAGGTCAGCACGGAGATAACAAAGCTGCTTCATGCTGAATCTTCACACTACAAACATTGCTTGCATCTGAAACTGCCAGCCAGTGATATTTTCTGTGTATTTCATTGAAAACTGAATTTGAATAAGTAATGGAATCATATTAGTTATGTATTTCTCTAAGATGTTTTACAGTGGATGCATTCAGATATAGTTTTGAGCAAAAGTCTTAGGCACCCTCATTTTTTAATATAAATTTTGACTCAGATATTTATTTTATTGACTTCTGCATTACTGGGTCAGTAAATAAACGTTTTAGATTTCCAAAATTACTTTTCCATCAAAAATGAATTGTTACACACACAAAAAACATGTTTGTGTGTCAGTAAAGAAGGTAACATATTACATAACAGGCTACTTGTTAGACAGAGAAATGAATGTCAGGGATTACCTGCAAAAACAGAAGCAAGTGCATCTGTCAAAGTCTCCAGAAGAACTCGAACAGATACTCCAGGATGCTTAAAAAAACTTACCAGCAATTATTATCAGAAATTTCTATGAAATGTCCCTGAGACTACTCATGCATATTTAAAAACAAAGCGTTGTGATGCCAATATTGACTTTGATTAGTTTACTGTTGTTTATTGCTATTTATGGAAGTTTTTTTTTTTGCTTTACAGCTTTTTTTCTTTACCTGTGCCTAAACTTTCGCACAGTGCTGTCCATACAGTATTTACACATTAAAAGAAGAACCACTGAGTGCAATGTTTTGTAAGCCATTCATAAAATCACAAATCTGACTTTCTGTTAACATTTAATCTAAATGTACAGCCTGTCCGATGAATTGTAATGTTTAGGTTTCTGCCTTACGCGCACAGAATGTCTCCAGCATGGCTATTTAAAGTGATATGTTGCGCTGTTCTAATCATAAACCTTTAATACACTGAAGTCGAATGTACACATTTACTTTAATTTGTATATTTGCAGTCCTGAAACCAAAGGAGTCCCTTACAGTAATTAGCCATAGCGAGTATTTCATGATGTACTTGTCACAACAGCACACTCTAATGAAGCGTGCCCTTACTACTGTTCATTTAGGAACAGTTTATTTTATTGGTGCATTGTAATTAAACTCAGATGGCCAATGTTTACATTTGCCATAAATCAGACTCTGTGTCTAATTTGGGGTGACGTGGTGAAAAGCACCTATAGCAGTTTTTCATGGCCTAGTCAGTCATGGCTTATCACAGGAGGCCAAGCCTTCGTTTTAAATAGTATAACATTTTTATGTTATTCTATAATTAAATTATACAGTTACTGTAATCCTGTTTTTAACCCATTACACCACAGAGAATGGATTAATCAAAAGAATAAGCTACTGAAATAAATCAACATTGTGAGAGAGCTTTTACGTCAAGCCTGAATATTTTTATTTTGCTAAGCCCAAACAGTGCCACTTTGTCTTCTTCCACCTCCTGTAATCGTTTGTGGATATTATCAGGCCTAAAAGCCTTTAATTTCCTACAGATAACTCAGGGGGCTCAGCTGTGCTGTTCTGCATAAGAAAAGGAGCTGACCCTCCATTTCCTTTCTACTGTTAGGAAGTCAAAGGTTCTAGGACAGCTCAAGATAAGTGTCCTGCCCTATGAATGGAGGGGCAAAGTGACAGTTCTCCCATATTGTTGAGAGAGTCATTTATCTTGAGCCGGGACAATACGCCATTCATTGATGGCTATATGAAGCTTCCAAAAGTGAAGTTCAGACTGGAGGGAGCTGCTGGAGAGGGGCCTCCACTGCCACAGGTCAAATGGAATGAGTATGGAGTAGAGAATGTAGGGGGGGTGTCAAGGGTGAGTAGGAAGTGGATGTGTTTGGGCAAATAAGGTCACCCCTATAAGTACAGGAACAAAGTCGTGGACGTCAGAAATCTGCAGAATTTGGGACCAATGTGAATTTCTAGCTTCAGGGGAAAAAAGGAACTGCTAAAATTGAACATGTAGTAATTCCCCCACAGGTCAAAAGAGTGAATGATTTGACTGAAATTATTACCTGCAGATAACAGACGAGATTTTAGGACATTTGTACTATACCTGAGAATCACTAAAAATTAATACTCTTACTCCATTACTTCAATTTCCATCAGAAACATTTTACTTTTTTCCTTTAGACTTCATTTAGACATTTTAATTGTTTATTACAAATATTGAAAAATACTTAAATATTATGACTCAGGTATAACTTTGTCGAGTTATCAGTTGTGTTTCTGTGCATTTTAACTTGATTAATTATATGTAAAATGTCCTATCAAATACAGAACAAATACCACACCCTCTTTGCACAAGCACTACCTAGTAGTCTTAATTGCTCTATTTGCAATGATTTTTCATTAATTATAATAAGAATTATCTTGTGAGAAATTTGTAAGAATCAGAAAGGCCAAGGGTGATATGGTTGTACCCTTTCTTTTGACATCACTTTAAGAAAATCCACACTAACTTCACACATAAATTTGATTTCACATGTAATGATTCACACTTTATTCTCATGTGGAGTTTTCATGTGTTTTTATTTTTGCACATCTGATTTTCTCAGATGATTCATTTATTTCTTGTGGTTTTATTTGTCACATATAATCACATATTATTCCCCTGACGTCACATGTGATCCCTTCGCATGTTTTTCACGTGATCACGTATTACTCTCATGTGGAGAAACATATGAGCCCGTGTGAAATATATGTGAATTTTTTTGAAGGATTCATTTCTATGAAATCAAACAAATCTGCGCATTTCTAACCTTAACTTTAACTTGTCATACAAATTGAGATTAACACGTGTATACAAGTGTGAAAACATGTTGGGGAACAACGTTTGCCCTGTTCTCATTGAAGTTAATTTCATTTAACACTCGATTAGATAAAGTATCGACACATTCACTGGAGTATGATTTTGACTAGCTGCTTCGACTTTTCCCCGAGTGAAGGAGTGAGTAATTCTCTCCATGCCTGGCAAGCTTAGTTCAATCCGAGCATGAGTCACTGCAGGTCCTCTGCTGCATGTCCCGTTCCTACTGACACACTCTGAGTCATCACAAGCCCTCACACCCCTGTACATCAGCATTTATATATCTTACAGTTCTTGAAGCTATTGTAACAAAAAAAATGTGCATGTCCTGCATCTATAGGGATTAAACCCTCATGTTCATTACTATGAAAGAATGTTAAAGTCTGGTTGGATGTTGGTGTTTAGATACTTTTGCACAAGAGACTGGAGAATGAGAGAGAAAGTGGTAAGAGTTTAATGCTTGTTACATAAGCATACAGTTCCCTTGAGGGAGGCTGAGTTGAATGGCAGTGTGATATAATTTACTAGAAATAAAATGTGTCATTAGTGTGCTAAATAACCATGGGTCCTTTTGCTCTGCTTTGGTAGCTGTGGAAGGCATTTAAAAACCATTCTGTAAAAACTTTATCGCTGAACGAATCATGAATATAAGGTTAAGTGAGGAGGAGATAAACTCGACTATGTTCTGTTTAGCTGCTGACAGGTATGGCCTTTAATTATCCCCTTATTACAAAGGAGGACTGTAACACCGCTTGGTGAACTGTGAAAGTTTGTGTCCCTAATTACAGAGGAGATGGGTAATTTTATCTTTACTGACTCATTCGTCAACTTAATGATAGGAAGTTTCATGCTTAAATTTTGTAAACATTGTACCTCATGCCATTAGAGACAACTAATTGTTATTATAGGGTGAAACAATGAAGACGAAATCTTTTCCTGCTTAGGATGATGGACAATGAAGAAGTACAGATCTCAAGAAATCATCTCAATCTACGAAAGTGGCATCATTCTACAAGATGACTAGAAGCCCACAGACAAAAATCGGTAGTCTTAAACAGTAAGATTAAATGGCTAAGGTGCAATACTTATGAGAAATGCTGCAGCAATTTGGTTTAATAGAACCTGCCAGGAGAGAATGAAGACCCGCTGGTGAAAAAAAAAAAAAAAAAAAAAAAAAAGAAACCATTTAAAATAGAGGAATCCTCTGATTTGCCAATTGTGTCCCAGTTTTGTTGGTTGATCACTCACACTTTCCCTACTGAACTTCTCTATAAATCTGCAAAATGTCACACTGCCCATCAGCCTGGAAGAATCCTGGCCAAAGCCAGCATCTCTATCCATAGTTATGAGTCAATATTTGGTCACCAGGAGGCTTCTGTTTGCTTTCTCACTATCACCAGCCACTCAATTAGGCTTAAATGGATTTGTCACAAGTGCCAAACACTTTATGGCCTGGTTGTCTGCGCCGGAGCATGTACAACCCACTGATCTCGCAGAGGATGTGAAACGCTCCTTCAGCTTGATGGGGGAATGTTTCCACTGTCTAATCGGCAGCGTGGCCCAGGTTCAGATAATAGTCAGGGGCCTCCAGCCTCCAGCTCCAGAAACCGCACTTGGGTAAACTTTGAGGGAGCTGTGGAAGAATGCTCCATTGCACTCCAATCCGAAAAGGAAATGTAAAACACATGAGATGTGAAAAGTGAGCAATTACTCGTCTGAGGAGCAGACGGAAGATTGTTCCGTAGACTCTGCCTCAAATTCGACGTGATGTTGATTTATTTAGTTTTTGAAGGGCCTCTAAGAGATGTTTCGGGGACCATGCGCTGACCCATTGTCTTTCGATTGATTTCAGGCAATCAGTGGTAGCCGAAAGTGCAACGGCAGGTCAGGACCGGTTGCTCTATTGGAATATGAATTTTTAATATGAGTGTTAACATGTTCCTAGAGCACTGTGCCAGGCCTGAAAGCAAAGGTGCAGTTAACTTTCATGATCAATAGAATTTCTCTGCAGCCCACTAAAACGTGCTCAGCCTGGTTTGATTAGAGATTGGCTACACTTGCGCCTCATCTGCAGTGTTGCCAGTTTCATCACACATTTCCTCCGTCAAGCCTGATTAAATATAATGACCAGGTACAACTCATCAGTTCTTGGAGTAAGAGCTCTGATGTAGGATCAGCTCCACTGATGCCTCAAATCAAACTCAGTGGAAGAAGAAAGACAACTTGGAACGTAAATGACCACACATTCAAAATTATTAATGCTATGGTCCACTTGTTAAAAAATGAGAATCCAACACTCAGGTTATTATGGCGACTTGGTCTCTCCCTTCAAAAACTATGTTACTTAGCCCAGCCCAGACCAGGCCTCAAACCTGTGATCCACCATCCAACTTCACACACTGCCCCCATTATATCTGCAATGGCTGGCTAGCTTCATATTTTACACCCGCTCAGAATTTTGTGCATTAAAGTCGGCATCCAAAAACTGCTGACTTTAAAACCCATGATATTAATATTACAAGAACAAATTAGTGTGTAAACAGTGATTTGGAAATTCTTTCTCAAAGTGGTTTGCTTAAGGTCCATGATTAATGGGATGGCCATGTTGCTGACACCTTAAATATGCAAACAGGAAAACACAGGCCTCACTGGCTGGAAATGGAAGAAATCCTCTGCTGGTATTTGCTGGGAAGCAGAAGTGAGACGCATTACTAAACGAAGGGAAAATGCAAATGAACATTTGTGTGTCCATGGCTGTGTGTGGAGAGGTGGAGGGTGGAGGGAGTTGTATGGGTTGAACTGTGTTTGTGTGTGTGTGTGTGTTTGTGTGTGTTATACAATCAAGCAAGCTTCGGAGTGCTTACATGCATGTTTGCATTGCATATGTGCAAGTGTAAATCAATATAATCAGCTTGGAGGTATAGCGTGAATAAAAAGATGAAATACTGTATACACTATTAATAGGAATGGACTGACATCTCATCCAGGGCGTATCCCCACCTCACACTCAGTATTCCCAGGATAGGCTCCAGATCCACGGCAACTCTGACCAGGAAAAGCGGTTACTAAAGAGGAATGAAGCCATGAATGATACTATTTAATACTATGCTATACCACTATATAATGATGCCACAAAATGTTAGCGTCATTTTGAAACATGCTATAAAAAGGAAACAAGCTAGCCTACATATCATATGCAACACTGTATTTCTACTTCTGATCAATTACTGAAGAATATGAGCAGTGATCTTCACTGGTATGATTTTATTATATACTGTATTTGCATGTTTTCTAACCAAGCAATTTAATGTCATCGACTTTAAAAATGTGACGCAAATACGATATGACATACAGGAAACTGGGATGTTGGGTTTTAAAATTATTATATTGTTAATTTTACATGCTGTTTCATGCCTAAGTGTATCTGTTTTCATCATGTACGCAAGACAAACAAATCCTAATATAACATTTCCTTTAAGCTGGCAAATGTTTTCATAGTGTTACTAACCAACTGTACGCAAATGTAATATCATGCAATATCAGCTGTGCCACTGCAACATTATAGCTCTGCTGCAAGCAAAATTTGAATAATGTCCTTCACATCAGTACTCAGTATCAGTATCAGTACTCAGTTATTTCCATGCTCTCCATGACCCTGCAGTTCAAAGTTCTCCTTTCCAAATTGAGCTGTTGACTAGGAAAGTCCAAATAAGATTAAATAATATTTATTTTAGGAAAGTTTCCTTGTGGTGAGCAGGAAGAGTGAAGTCCTAGATTTGTTTCTTTCCTTGGCGAATATTTATGGCTACTATATATTTTTTGTTTGTGGTTTAGATCCCTAGCAGTTGCTCGCTCACCTCAGGTTATAAGGCTCCAAAAAAAAAAAAGGAGGACTGATACGGACAATTAATTCTACTGTATGTTTTCAGATACAGAATCTAAATGGCAGGGCAGTAAGTTATAGCATGCCACACACTCAAGGAAGTTACAGTTATGATTTGTGTTGCATCCTATCATTCATAGGATTTTAATGGCTACACTTTTCCATAAGCCTACATAGACATGGAAACCCCAGCTCACACACCCACACATAATACATTTTAAGATGTATATGACCAAATATTAACCCAAGCATACCACTAAAGGGCTCCGATTAGATCCCTTATTTTCTCTACCTTCAACCAAAAATATCTTACCTCAAACGTCATGTTGTGCTGTTTAATAAAATTATATGTACAGCAGCGGCAGTTCACGCATAGGGACATATCAGCTGTTCAACAAATGTCAATCTTCATAAAAAGTCCTCATTCACAACTCAGTGCACTTTAAATTCCACTGATATAACAATTACCTCCTTTGAGTGAGCAACTTTTTTTTTTAAATCACTATTTGATAGATATAAGCCACTGTTTTTCCACTGTTTTGCTCGTCTTTCTAGATGTTGTACTGTAGGGAAGCAAGCTCACTGCCTCATTTAGCTCCATAGAGTGTATGGTCAAAAATGGGAACTGCATCCAGCTCGAATAGAGGCCCATTGCGGCAGGAAACATGCTATGAACATTTTTAGTAGAGGAGGAGCAGAGGACAAGACAGTCAATGCCAGGGTTGCCAGGGTCACTTTTTTTATGCCAAAAAAAAAAAAATGGGTTAGTTTAAAAATACTCTGTGGCTGCCAAGATCTTGTTTATAACAAATACATGGAATTAGTGAAGTGCAGACAGTGTGTCTATGCTGTACATTTCTATTATACTTACTATTATAATTATAAATTTCTACTATATTATAATGTATTATATATTATATAGGGAAAGGAGATTATATTGTGTATAATGTCCATACATCAGAAATGCATGTGCACCATGGTGACTTTGTTTTCCACCTTGTATGGTTTTTGAGATGTAGGTGAGCTGGAAATTTTCCTGAAATCTGGCAACCGTGGTTAATTATATTAGCTTTCCTGTGTGTGTCTCGCTAGGAAACACACCTGCTGTATCAAACACACTTGAACAAAGGGATGTCTAAAACTGTATGTTGTCAACTCTCAACAGCTTATTATTGGGTTACTGTAAAAATCCACTAGATAATAGCCTGTAGCATAAATGAACTGTGATAGCCTCTCAACGTAATTTTGTTTGAAGCTTGTATGTTGTTATTCATGTCTTCCTGCCCCAGCAAAATCTATCTTCATGAGCTGCTTCTGATGTACATGATAAAGGTGTTTGTATGGGACTCTCCTTGCTGGGGAATGTGTGGTATGCAGCTATTAGAAGAGGCGTTTCATCAGGTTCAGCAGAGAACAAAGGCTTGTAGTTATGGCCACTACACACTCTTAAAGTAAGTGCTCTTGTGGTTTAACATGAATTTGCTTGTAACAAAGGTAGATGTCTGTCTCTCTCTCTTTCTCTCTCTCTCTCTCTTTCTCCCTCGCTGTTTGTCTCTCTATCTTGTCTGCCACTATATTGAACAACTATAATGCCAAGTTAACGAATGTTTATATATAAACTGTACCTTTCTATATTTCCATTATATATATATATATATATATATATATATATATATATATATATATATATATATATATAGATGTATACACACACACACACACATATATATATATATATGTAAAAAAAGAAGATACTTTAGTAATACAGACATTATATATATATATATATATATATATATATATATATATATATATATATACATATATTTAATAACATGTCTGTATCTTCTTCTTTTTATTTTATTTTAATAAAATGTAACTAAAAGCTGTTTGATGCTGCTTGATGCCAGGTTCCATGATTATAACAACATGCAGTCTTATCTATAAGCTTATTTGCTTACTCTGCTTTAACGTGGGTGATGAAAGTTCATAGTAAATTGATAGTATATTATGACCATTTGCACTTTCCTTAGAAGCACTGTCACACTCTTTGTAACCTCTTTAGTTTTGTTATAATTATTAGGTTATTACTGGTGTAATTAGCAGGTCATTATCAGTCTGGTTATTATCAGTTATCAGTCTGGCCCTTGCGTTTACTACATCAGGTCTAGTATCTGCAGTATACTGCTCTCATAAAACATTTTTTACTATCAGCGTGACTCGTAATCGTAAGATCATCCTTAGCAGCCTATGAGATTGGAGGTGTGTACTCTAAGACAGCAACTCTTTCAAGGAAGCCAATCAGAAAGAACCAGCTGGACCTTTAAAGCGTGACCTCAAAAGGAGGCCAATAAGTTTAAGCAGCTTGTGCCAAGAGTACAGATGAAATGTTTACAGCCATACTCAGGGTAAAATTCACTGTTGGATAACAGTGTTTGATGCTATGACAGACACACAAACACACACACACACAAACACACAGACCTTTCAGAGCCTTTTTTATAACTGTGTGAACTTGGTTGGTAATTTCTTCCTTTAGATTTAATGACCATATCATATCTTTAGTGTCTTTCTTATGGTATGTGCATTTGAATGATCATAGCAAAGCCAAATATCAGGAAGAAGTTCTATTTTATTTTATTTATTTATTTTTTTCATCTGGTCATATCTGCTTGTTGATTCAAACGTATTGTGACATGTTCATAAAGTTTAAAAAAAAAAAAAAACATATCTCTTTACATGATGCCATCTCTCTTTAATTTGGAGAGATGTCCATGTTCCAGCCTCCCAGGAAGTAGGATAATTTAGCTCTGTCAGAGCAAGTGTAGGGTTACATGTCTTGGTTTGTTTGAGTCTCAGCCAAAATCTCAGCAAGAGGATGGTAGGGTCTGGCTGTCCTGTGTGTGTGACATGAAAAACAGTACTCAGGGCCTGAGGATCAGACGGGGATGCATGTGCCAGGTTTAGCTCTAATGATGAAATCATAATCTGCTGATCAAAGACACACATTCCAGCAGCCTTGAAACACTGACACAATCTACTCATCCTGGTGTCACTTTAGACGACCCTATCAGCCCCAATATTAATCCTGCTAGCAGGAGACAGACAGCTGGAGTAATATAGTGGCACAGTTTTTGCAGGTATTGTGGAATTGAAGTCCTGATTTTTCATGATGCAAATTCATGTTTTTATATTTTTAACACTTTCTTTTCTTTTCTTTTTGAAAATTTTGGGATATTTAATCATTATGAAATTGAGTTGTACAAAGGAACTATAATAACCATATAACTTGGAGATGTGTTTATAGTCTTGGTTCCATTGATAAGGGTAATTGCCCCACTCCTGTCACAAATTTGCAGGCAAAGTGAAATCAGGAGTTGCTTTATCACTATAAAGCAGGTGTTTGGATATATTGTGTATCCAAGTTGCTATGTTACTAGCTCATAAACCTCACCATCCTGTCATTCATTAATATATCAATTTTACAGTCAGCTCATAATATTGATGTTTGAATCATTGGCATAGTTATAATCAATGTTATAAATGAAGAAGCACCTGAACACTTTTTCCTATTCAGATCAGCAGAACATACAAATAATCCTTGTTCTGTCAAGTAAGTCACTATGGGGTATTACTGATTAAAGGCTGACAACAATTAATGTGTTGCATTACAGTTTGGAAGGAAATGAAAGGTATATAAACCATATATAATGTTAATGCTACTGATGATTGTAAAGATTTTGTTGCTTGAGAGTAAACACTCAATTTGATAAAACACAACAGTTCTATTCAGTGGAAACTTTGTTGAATTCTCTACATAAATATAGAACTCTATTGTTCTATTAAATCATTCTGGACACTATTTACAGGACAATTTTTTTTTTTAAATATTTTTTTTCCATCAGTACCTGCAAAAGAGAAATTAGGAACATAAACATTAAAAAAACACACATACACACACACACACACAAAATGCCTTAATCTGTTTGATCATGTATAAACGCTGTACTCAAATATCCCAGCAGAAGAAATGTAGTGTAAGGCAGCTGATAAAGATGGTGCAGTTGTAGTTTGGAGAAAAGACCTGAACTGATCTCAGTGTTTACAGGCAACTCATAAACTATGGAGCTGATGGTGGACTTCTCCACTGTCTTCCCTAACTATTCTGGACAAGACTGGTATATACTCTAAGGCCAAATATATATAGACACCTGATCATCACACTCATATGTACCCATTCCAAAAGCATGGACATTAACAAGGAGTTGGTCCCCCTTTGCTGTTATAACAGTCTCCACTCTCTAGGAAGGCTTTCCACCAGATTTTGGAATGTGGCTGTGGAGATTTGTGCTTATTCAGCCATAAGAGCATTAATGAGGTTGGGCACTGATGTTAAGTGAGAAGGCCTGGTATGCAGTCAGCGTTCCAATTCATCCCAAAACTGTCCAGTGGGATTGAGATCAGGGCTCGGGTCACTCATTACACCAACCTTGGCAAAATAAATCTTTATGGACCTGACTTTGTGCACAGGGGCACTGTCATGCTGGAACAGGTTTGGGCCTTTTAGTTCCAGTGAAGGGAAACTGTAATGCTACAGCATACAAAGACATTCAAGACAACTGTGTACTTCCAACTTTGTGGCAGCAGTTTGGGGAAGAACCACATATGGGTGTGATGGTCAAGTGTCCACATATGTTTGGCCATATAGTGTAGCTTCCTGGGAGAAATTATTTCTCTGGACTTAAAATGCGAAGCTAACATTGACTGTATTGCCAAAAAAGCCCAGCAGATGATGTACTTCCTGGGACAGCTGAGGAAGTTCAACCTACCACAGGAGCTGTTGGCCCAGTTCCACACTCTACACAATCACCAATGAGTCTGTCCTCACCACCTCAATAACAATCTGGTTTGGCTCTACAACCAGTAATGACCTGAACAGACTGCAATGTATTGTCAGGTTGGCTGAAAAGCTCAGAATGAAACCTGCCCTCCATCAAGAACCTGTTCACCTCTTGAGCCAGGAAGCAAGCAGAAACAATCATTGCCAACCCCTTGCACCCAGGCCACTACACAACTTCTCAAATGTGTGTATTTACCAGTGTTGGCTATGTCCTAGTCGTTGCTATCTTACTGTAATGTCTAAAACTACAATGAGAGTTCAACAACTGAGTCAATTCCCTGTATGCTAGTGAACATGGCTAGTAAACGCTAGTGAGTCTGCTTCTGACATCATGCCATCCAATCCTCCATCCAATCAACTATTGGTAATGCCATTTCAGCAGGACATCTCTGTGATTCTGGACAAAATCTGATTGTGGTAAATCTCTGCTGAAGCCAATGAATCTTCTACCTGAAATACCAAAAATGAGCAATACTGAATGTCCCACTGTATATACTTGTTCTTGCCCCACAGAAATACTATTTCTAGCCCTTTCATGCAATAATTATTTAGAAACATATCTAGATTCTTTGGATGATTTTTATTATGTAAAATGATGATAATGGTTTAGGTTAAATTACAGTAATGGTCTCAAGTGATTTGAAGGTGGTTTACATCTTATGTTTTCCTAAAACCAGCCTTAAATTGACTGCCCATAAAGACACTATGCATGAAAGAGTGAGATGACATTTCCCAACCTTTTTTCCCCAACATTTGTTAAAGACTCCTCACACTTTCTACAAATCCTTCAATGCTTCAATGAACAGTCCTTGCAACACAACCATCTGCCTTTTTCACTGGACATCAAAAGTCTATTCACACTCATGGCTTAAGAGCTTTAAAAGCACATTCACGTTTTAGCGCAGCAAAACATTTCCTTCATGAGCTGCCGGCAGCTTTCGGGGTGTGTCACTAGAAAGTAAGCATGTTTACCTAGATCTGTGCCCCCAGTGAACAGAGTGGCTACACTGAACATTTTGGACACCTTTGTTTGTGTTTTTTAAACCTAATTGGATTTCAGTTTTTGGAAATTGAAATGTCCCAATGAATGTTTTTAACACATTTAACACATTTTATTTCTCTTCCACTCAATGTGGTTTCAAGCATTAAATAAGTTAAAAGTTTAAACCAATTATTTCCCACTTTTTTGTAGATCTTTTTTTGGAGGTACACTGGGCAATCAAATTAACTTTCAATCATTGTGTTGTTGAAATCATATTTTCCCAGATAGCAGAGAATTTAGGCACATAAGGGCCAGCTATCACAGTTAAAGCATTTAGAATATGGACAAAAAATGTCCCAAATGCAAAAAAATCCTTGATGTGACGTGACTCATTCTCGTAGACATGACTCATGACAAGACCCATGACACATAAAGCAATCTGACTGACCACAGCTCTTTGCTATTCATTTTTCACTTGCAAAAAGTTAAGAAATTCTCATTTTTCAACAAATTCTCATCTCCTCACTTTCTTCGTGCCGCTCTTGTTCCCACAATCCTCTGCTGTGCATGTTTGCCTGTCTCCATAGAAAATCAGTGGGAGACGGGATGAAAAATGCTTTGTGCCACTGCAATGTGAATGCACCCTAAATGATTTTCTTGATGCACAGCTGGAAGAGAATCCACCCACTGGTATGCTCTTAATATAGTCAGAATTTGTTTTATTACTAAACTGCTTCAGTACTACCTCTATGTTTTAGAGTTCCAGTGTTACACTGATAATGTTTTTGGCATTGCTACCTGCTCAGGTGAAGAGTCTCCACATTCCACCCAGCTCTGAAGTAGCTATACATGCAGTATCACATGCCCTGGCTTGAGCATAAACCTTTTGGTCAGTGAGGTCACAAGATTCTTGTTTGAAAATCATCATCTATTATAAACATCAGACACCCTTTTTACTTTCCCATCCCGAGCACTGAAAAAAAAATCCATTCCAAAAATTCCATTCCCAAGTCTTCCAGAAAAGTGAGGAAACGTGTGATTATTTTTATTTCAGTGGATTTCCTAAGAAAGTTGTAGATGATGCCATGGCCTGCTACCACTATTGAGAGAATAGATGCACTGACCTATAAACAACCTACTGCTAGGCCAGAGAGAATTCCTTTCATGCTCACTTTTCATCTTACTAATAAAACAGTGTCTCAAGTTATACTTAAATGTTTTAAAGCCTACAGTTTTCAGTTATCTCCTACAGACAGGACAAAATTGAAGATTGAAGACTTGCTTGTCAGAAATGAATTAAGTGGTCAGCCTATATAACTATGGTACCTCTGTATAATAATACAGCCACTAAAATCAGAGGCTGTAAAAAAAAAAAAAGTGATAGGATCACTTTTTGTCATTCATCACTCCTCACAACAGCTGTTTATTGCCATCTATTGCAAAATCCAATCAACTATACATCAGAGAAGCTGAGAGAGGATATTTTGTTTACATTGCTAGTTGTTGCTACTGGTGAGGACAAAAAAATAAAAGAAAAAGAAAGAAAAAAAAGAAAAAGCATTTTAAATTCCCCAATTCCCTAGTTTTCCAGCACAAAATTAATTGTTACAGAAAAATGTTTGTATGTCAGTAAAGAAAGCGGCATATTACATAAGAGACACTTTTCAGACAAAAAAACATGATGAAGGCTGCTGGGTTTTGCTGCAGAAATAAGAAGCAAGTGTGACAGTCAAAGTCTCCAGAAGAACTGTAGCTGCTTCTGCAAGATGCTCAGTAAAACCTGCCAGTTAACTTCCTTATAAAAGGGTATATATTGTACCTGAGACTAATAATTTTTGCTTTAATAAAGTAAAGGGTTGTCACACCAAATATTGACTTTGTTTCATTTATTACTGGTTACTTTATAGTATTTATTAAATGTAGAAACATTTAATTTCATTATTTGAAGGCATCTTTACTCTACAGCATTTCTTTGTGTGTGCCAAGACTTTTGCACAGTACTATACACACACACACACACACACACACACAGATATATATATATATATATAGTATATATGCAATGGATTTTTTCAGAATAAGTATAAACAATTATTAGAATAATCATTCATTCTATATACAACCCATTACCATTACCTATACTGAGCCTTATGAACAAAAAAAAAAGTGTGAAGTGCAAAAAAAAAAGTGTGTATAAATTGAAAGTGTGGATAATGGCATATTTGATTCAATGTACTAAACGTTGGGCAATTAGAGGTGGCCAGTTTTGCACATGAATTTGTCTACCTCCCGAAATCAGGTGAAAATTAGAGCCATGTGTTGCTGTATGGCCAATGCCTCCAGGTGCCAGGTTAGGCACTTTTTTCACCCATTCTCACAGATATTCTTTATTTAGAACAAAATGTGCAATAATATGAGGTCATTTTAGGAAACTGGTGAAACAACTATTCAGGGAAACTAATATTTGAATATTTTAATATTGCTTATACTGAATTTTGACTGCTTTTGTCACACACCTCTGGCGACATTGGTCATAGGATCAAACCATCCCAGAATCTAATGGCATATAAGCTGTTTTATTGTCCTTCACAATGCTGTTCTGAACTATTATTAACACATCTATCTATCTATCTATCTATCTGCAGTATATATATATATATATATATATATAAATATATATATATATATATATATATATATATATATATATAAATTTCTGTTTTATAAAGAGCTTTTCAATGTTTTTTTTTTTTAAAAGTTGACAATTTCTAGCATTTCACAGCCTCTAATGTGAAATTTGGGTCTCACACAGAGAGAATTTAGTAGGCGCTCCCCAGTGCAGTAATGTCAGACACATTATTTTTGCATTTTGCGCTGTTTCTCCTGATGTATGTACTTCTGGCCTCTTATGTCCTCACAGTCTTTCTCACAGATTTTTTTTTTATGAAAACTGTGTATCTATTTCTTGTTGATTGTTCTAAGATTTATTTATAAGGAACACATATTCTGAGTTTTTTTTTTTTTAAGATGTCCTGATCGAATTGATCGAAACATCCATCAAATTCAGCACGAATAAACAGTGCATGTTGCTGTCCTCTGCTTTCAAATCCAGTTAAATAAAGTAGCTGTATTTCTTGTGTTGAGTTTCAACAACAGCCTTGTCTTTTTAGCAGTCTGGATGGGCATCATTTGGAGCTGTTGGTGGAAACAAACCCCCCACACACTCCAGACCAGACTCACCACAGTTCAAAAACAACACATGCAGCTGTACGTGTGTATGCAATCGTGCGTGTCTGTGTTGCTCACAGAGTACGGAGGAAAGGCTTGCAGCTGTGGCCCTCTGATTGTGATATCAGTGTAGACAGGAGGAGTGTGTGTGTCTGGATGCTCCTTTACAGAAGGCTCTTTATGCTCTGCCTCGAAAACCCCACCAATGCCAGAAATAAAGAGACAAAAGTCAGTGCATTCAATGCTGGCATGCAGGCCTCTATGCTGTTTGTCACATATTTGTCTATTTTTTTACAGATATACTTGTTTCTTTTGAAAGCCACAATTTCTCATCCATGCGATTCACTATTTAGCTATGTTGTATGGATACAAAGTAGCTAAATACTGAAGTGTGTGTGTTTGTGTGTGTGTGTGTGTATGTGTGTGTAGAAAGGCTTTAAACGACTTTGCAAAGAACTGTATAACCGTAGACATTATTTCACACATTCATATCTATGTACCATCATAAAGATAGTGTTATTAGCTTTTTTTGTGCATACTGTTTGCCATTAGACATATAATGCAAACACTGTGTTTACACCTCAGGGGATTCATACATTTTATTTGAATAACGTGTGGCACATGCAAATCTAGAATGGACTTGGGTAAACTATAGCTACACACAGTTAAACAATATGTCATTTAAAGAAACATATCATTTTAACTTACACTTATATAAATCTTTCACAGTACACACAGTACTGCAATGTATAGTAAATGAATATATACAAAATTTGGTATTTCTAAAAGTATATCGTACATTTCAAATATCTGGGTTCTTGCTGACTGTTTGTATTTCACTTTTTTTTTTTTTATGCAAATAAAATTTGATTTTGACTGATACTTGAGGCACAGTGGAACAGCGTGTAGCATTGCAGCCTCCCATCTCTGGAGTCTCCAGCTCGATCCTGTACACAGGTCACTGTCTGTGTATGAGTTTCCCATCTTCTCTCTGTGTCCACACACATTTCCTCCAGGCTTCCTGGTTTCCTTACACTTCTAAAAAGGTGGATTGGATAGTCTAAATTACTCCTAGGTGTGAATGGACTGGGCACTGGGTATTCCCCCTAATGCACAGTGTTCCTGGAATATAAACATCCACCAGGACTCTGATCAATATAACGCTGTTACTGATGATGATGATCCCTATTCAGGAACCCAGTTTCACATTGGAATTAAATCTGAATATTCTATTTCACGTTTTCAGACATGTGTGAAACTGTATTTTATTTAAATTGTAATGTGCAAGTGTTACTGTGCAATTTATTGTGTGGGTGTTTTTTTTTTTTTTAATTTTAACACTTACTGGTAACATTTTCTGTATAGAGTTTTCTTTCTAGTACTGCTGTCGAATAAGCTAGTCTTTACAGTACAAAAGAAGTAACCTCCATGTATTAGGATGTTGCAGGTTTTCCACTACAATGTTAGCGTATTGTAGTGTCATATAAGTGTTAACATTTTTTTTAAATCAAAGAATATTGATATGTGTTTTGCTTCATTGTCTCTACTGTTTTCACAAATGTTTTTTGACTTATACTAATTAAAAATGCTGAAATCTTGTTTAAGAAACTGTCCAAAATATATTAGTTCATAACAAAAAATAAAGTGGGCTCTGCAGTAGTGGGTCAGCTTAAAATAAATAAATAAATAAATAAATCAGGGGCTATAAAGCAAAGATAAGGCCATGGAAAGGTTTAAATTAAAGAAGTTCTGTATGTAGCTGCATTCCTTCTTGTGCACTGAGGGATTGTACAGTAAGCGTCAATCTCCCTAGAGGAGTAACGTACCAATTCCACAGAGTATTCATAATCATACAGCTGTCAAGTGGCTAACATTCCTCTACAATCAAATTCCAATTTGAAATTAAAAGAGGATAAACTAATAAAATTTCATTTCATTGAAAGAATTTCATTTGTGTGTGTAAAAATGTCCAGATTTTTAAGAGTGCCCTGCTACACTGAAGCAGTTGCTGCTCCTTAAACCCATCATTAATCTTCATGCATGAAGCCATAGTGGGAAAAATCTCACAAGATTTTAATCCCCAAGCCACTTTCATCTTCACTTCTAACATCTAGTACAGTATTTACACTGTGCAGTTGTTCCTGGGCTTTTGATGTGGACACCCACTCGACAGCTTGCCAGTAAACGGATGCAGACACACTTTCTAATTTAGACCAGTCGTGCCATGTGGTGGGACAGGTTGTTTGGGCTTTGTCAGTTGTGTCG